>NC_091286.1:553255897-553528397 GCF_032444005.1 Ranitomeya imitator | reverse complement strand
ATGAACGCTGAAGAGAATGTGCCTCCTGTTTCCTCCTATGAATCTGAGCGAGTACAACCCCTACAATTGGTGTTTCGAATGCGGGCAGCGATCCAAGGAGCACATGTTGCAGCGATGGCTGGTCTGAGCCAGAAGAGTGGACGGTCTTGACAACCGTGAGTAATGCTGATCGGGATCAGTGAGAACTGCTGTTTATGGGATACCTCTGTGGAGAAGAGGGATCCAGGAAACTATGTGGCTGCCACCAACAGGTAACGGATGGAGATCCGTGTTATGCTGATTGGGATCAGTGAGAAAATGTGTTTGGGCTGTAAAGCTGAGAACGGATGGAGATCCGTGTTGTGCTGACCGGGGTCAGTGTGAAACAAAAAAAGAGACATTGTGTCTGGGGCACCTCTGAGGCCAAGAGGCGTCCAGGAACCCGTGCAGGTTGCCAGCGGGTAATGGTCTGAAAACCGTGTATTGTGCTGATTGGGATCAGTGATTTTTTTGTAACAGACAGGAGTCTGTGCTATGCTGACCAGAGGTCACTGAGAGACTGTGTTTTTTTTCTATAAGCACATGTGCAAGTGCTTGCTGTGGACCGGCGAGTCCATGTATTTCTTTTTTTTTTTCTGTGATCGACTTGCTGTGGCTCGGCGGGGCCACGAAGACTGAAGGAATCTGGCGGTAACTCGGCGGGGTTACGAAGTTTTGCTGTGGATCGGCGGGTCCACGAAGTCTGCGGTGCAGAGCCTTGTGAAGTGCAGTTGCAGCAAAGGGAAAAAAAAAAAAAAAGACATTGCTGGTTTAGAGTGTGCAGACTCTTAAAGGGCCAGAGTCACATTGGTGTGCTGTGCAAACTGGGGCCTGAGAGTACTGTGGGAAGTCCACAGGGTGCACCCCAGAGTGGGGTGGTGTCCCTAAAAAGTGGGTGGAGTCCCAAAAACGGAGCGGTGCATAAATAATTATGGTTGGCCAAAAAGGGTCTGCGTCTCAAAAGGGGGTAGTTGCCCAAAAGGGGGTGGAGTCCATAAAAAGGGCAGTGGCCCTAAAGGAGAAAATGGTCCACAAGGGGGCGGTAACCTAAAAGGGGGTGGTGGCCCTAAAGGAGAAAATAGCCCACAAGGGGGTGGTGGCCCTAAAAGGGGCGGAGTCTAAAAAGGGGATGGTGACCCCAAAAGGGGTGGATCTTTCAAAAGGGGAACAGCAATGTTTGTGTTTTACGTATTCCGAGTGCGGCATAGACTTCCCGTTTGATGACAGGGCGCAGGTGTGTACTGTTATGTTACACCATGAACGAGTATCTGGACTGCTGGACTCAAAGAGTCAGGTGACTCTGACAGAAACTCCTCTCGTCTTCTGTCTAACTGAGAAAAAGGTCAATGTTCGCTGCATTTATGGGGTCACTGTTGACTATACTGTGGACAGAGTGATCATTGATACGTCCAAAAATGTAAAGTGCCAAGATGACGGTATAACACCAGACTTGTTCTACCCTTTTGAGAGGGGCCGGGACTTTGTGATCTTTGAAGACAATATGGGAAGTTGACGCAGTGTGGGGTTGTTCAGAGGAGAGACGGAATGCTCATATTGAAGCCCCACCACAACAGGCGGCTGTAGAGATTCCGGATTGTGTGATGTGTGAAAAGGAGATAGCGACATCTAAGGTTAATAGTCCAGAGTTACGGGTGACCGGAAGAAAGTGTGGGTCTGACACCTGTTTAAGTGGGGACTTGCTGTTCCAGGATGACAGAGGGAGAGGGGGTGACTCCTATTCAGACTGTGACTCGAGCACAAAGGGAAAGGAGTGCAGTAAGGAGGAGCCGGGTAAAAAGCACAGATCTTCATCACGTCGCGGGGGCCGCAGAAAGGCGGGACAAGTTATACCCTATGAGAAGAAAGATGATGAGGAAGAGACAGGGTCAGGTGCAGATAACGTTATTATCCTTGATGAGGGGGTCACTTTATCTCTGACAAACCCTAGCACTGAGGTGGTTAGTGAAGGGCTGGGGTTAGAACAGACCTGTAGTAGACCCACATCTGCAATGCCCGCAAAGAGTGAAGTGGCTCAGTATGATGAAGTACCTGATGCTGAAGAAACAGGTGGAACTCTGGAGAGGCAGAGTGTGGGTGGGCAAGAGACCCCATCTGAAAATCTAATTAAAGAGGTGATGGTGCGACATGGGCTGGCCAAAAGAGAGCAGGACCATGAGATAGAGCTGCTTAAAGAAATAGTTGAGCGAGAAAGGGTCCTGAGAGAGGTGATTGAGCACAGAGTGGGTGAGCTGGAGAAGGAAGTCTCTGAGCTTAGAGGTCACCTGTCAGCATGTCAAACCATAAATAAGTCTTCTCTTTAGAATTAAACAATATCGCACAACATAAGGACCATTGAAGTATATGGTATGGGTATCATAATTCAACGTTTCGGCTAAATTATAAGCCTTTATCAAGAGATACCTAAATGTAATACAAAATAATATTTAGTACATAACATTCAAGTAAAGCAAAACATATACATATTTTCGTAACAATCTAGAGAGTAAAAAGTAAAAGAAGTAACCACCTCTGTCATATATGCAGAAAACACAGAAAATTGCTGTAAAGACGCACGGGACCCTACTAGGTAAATACAGTATCATGGTCATACTATACAAAAGAGTATTATCCTCATTACAAAAATAATGATTTCCACTACAAAAAAAGGGGTATATAAGTGTGTGTATATAGATGTTAATATGCTAATACTAATACAAGTAGCACTACAGTGCCCCTGCAACAAAAAATATCGAAACTGCCAGATATACATAAAACCTAATGTAGCCACACTGAAAAAAGAAGGATATACAGTACTGCCCGGAAATCAGGTAAGTATATCAGGTAAATATATCACTCCCTAAACCGCAACAATGAGGTAGGACCAAAAACAAAACAAGAAAAACACATAACAAGTCCATAGGGCAGAGGCGTAGCTAGAGCTTTTGCCGCCCGGGGCTGTACCCGAGTTTGGCGCCTCCCCCCCCCCCGGCTCACTACACACAAAGGTTACCAAAAATGGTTTTCCTGTTTTGTAGAACTTAAACTGGGCCTAATGGTGTCACCCCCACATGCCACACCTGTGACTTAATACCACCACACCATGACCAGGCCACATAGTGACCGAATAATACTACATACAAGGGACAAATACCACCGCACCATTTCCAGACCACATATTACCACCACATAGTGACTGAATACTACAATACTGATCAGTAATAAAAAAAAAAACCACAATACTATCACCATAAGTGCCAGTATTCACAGGAGATCTGTACTTAGTATGCAGTGTCTGTGTAGAGGTAATACAGAGATCACTGGTGACATTATACACAGGACCTCTATATAGTATACAGTGTATAGTGTCAGTGTATAGGTAACACTGACTCACCAGTGACGTCTCTAGGTGAAGTCCTTCATCTTTCATCCAGCACAGACCGCCATCATTCCTTCCAGCCAGGACTCGTTTCTGCAGGAAATAACACAGTTATCTCGAGCTCCGCTTGCAGAACACATTACTTAATTTTTCACAACTTCTACATTACATCACATGAAGAAAAAAAGGTGATATAGTGTCACTCTGCACAGTAACAGGCCTGCCCCCCATTTAAAACAGTATACTCAAAAAATAAAATAAATACATCACTGCAGTAATAATATCCCTTAATTATCCCCTATGGTAACACTATTCCCCACCCTGGCCCCGTTTATCTCATTCCTGGCTCCAGCCATATGTTCTCGCATCCTGCCCTCATGAGTATCCATTCTACCCCATATGATCTCCCCATCCTGCCCCACCAGCCTCCATCGTATCCGTCCTGCCCCATGATCCAATCCTGCCCCGTGTCTCCAATCATGCCCCGTATCTACATTCTGCCCATGCCTCATGTCCTGCCCCCAGTGTGTCCAGCATATTACCCCCATGTTGTCCAGCAATCTGCCCCAGTGTGTCCAGCATATTACCCCCATGTTGTCCAGCAATCTGCCCCAGTGTGTCCAGCATATTACCCCCAGTGTGTCCAGCAATCTGCCCCAGTATGTCCAGCACTGCCCCCAGTGTGTCCAGCAATCTGCCCCAGTGTCCAGCCTTTCCCCAGTGTGTCCAGCAGTCTGCCCCAGTGTGTCCAGCATATTACCCCCAGTGTCCAGCATTGCCCCAGTGTGTCCAGCATATTACCCCCAGTGTGTCCAGCAATCTGCCCCAGTGTCCAGCATTGCCCCAGTGTGTCCAGAAGTCTGCCCCAGGGTCTCCAGCATTGCCTCAATGTGTCCAGAAATCTGCCCCAGGGTCTCCAGTATTGCCCCAGTGTGTCCAGCAATCTGCCCCATGGTCTCCTGTATTGCCCCAGTGTGTCCAGCATTCTGCCCCATGGTCTCCAGTATTGCCCCGGTGTGTCCAGCAATCTGCCCCATGGTCTCCTGTATTGCCCCAGTGTGTCCAGCATTCTGCCCCATGGTCTCCAGTATTGCCCCGGTGTGTCCAGCAATCTGCCCCATGGTCTCCAGTATTGCCCCGGTGTGTCCAGCAATCTGCCCCATGGTCTCCAGTATTAACATAGTAACATAGTAACATAGTTAGTAAGGCCGAAAAAAGACATTTGTCCATCCAGTTCAGCCTATATTCCATCATAATAAATACCCAGATCTACGTCCTTCTACAGAACCTAATAATTGTATGATACAATATTGTTCTGCTCCAGGAAGACATCCAGGCCTCTCTTGAACCCCTCGACTGTGTTCGCCATCACCACCTCCTCAGGCAAGCAATTCCAGATTCTCACTGCCCTAACAGTAAAGAATCCTCTTCTATGTTGGTGGAAAAACCTTCTCTCCTCCAGACGCAAAGAATGCCCCCTTGTGCCCGTCACCTTCCTTGGTATAAACAGATCCTCAGCGAGATATTTGTATTGTCCCCTTATATACTTATACATGGTTATTAGATCACCCCTCAGTCGTCTTTTTTCTAGACTAAATAATCCTAATTTCGCTAATCTATCTGGGTATTGTAGTTCTCCCATCCCCTTTATTAATTTTGTTGCCCTCCTTTGTACTCTCTCTAGTTCCATTATATCCTTCCTGAGCACCGGTGCCCAAAACTGGACACAGTACTCCATGTGCGGTCTAACTAGGGATTTGTACAGAGGCAGTATAATGCTCTCATCATGTGTATCCAGACCTCTTTTAATGCACCCCATGATCCTGTTTGCCTTGGCAGCTGCTGCCTGGCACTGGCTGCTCCAGGTAAGTTTATCATTAACTAGGATCCCCAAGTCCTTCTCCCTGTCAGATTTACCCAGTGGTTTCCCGTTCAGTGTGTAATGGTGATATTGATTCCCTCTTCCCATGTGTATAACCTTACATTTATCATTGTTAAACCTCATCTGCCACCTTTCAGCCCAAATTTCCAACTTATCCAGATCCATCTGTAGCAGAATACTATCTTCTCTTGTATTAACTGCTTTACATAGTTTTGTATCATCTGCAAATATCGATATTTTACTGTGTAAACCTTCTACCAGATCATTAATGAATATGTTGAAGAGAACAGGTCCCAATACTGACCCCTGCGGTACCCCACTGGTCACAGCGACCCAGTTAGAGACTATACCATTTATAACCACCCTCTGCTTTCTATCACTAAGCCAGTTACTAACCCATTTACACACATTTTCCCCCAGACCAAGCATTCTCATTTTGTGTACCAACCTCTTGTGCGGCACGGTATCAAACGCTTTGGAAAAATCGAGATATACCACGTCGAATGACTCACCGTGGTCCAGTCTATAGCTTACCTCTTCATAAAAACTGATTAGATTGGTTTGACAGGAGTGATTTCTCATAAACCCATGCTGATATGGAGTTAAACAGTTATTCTCATTGAGATAATCCAGAATAACATCCCTCAGAAACCCTTCATTGCCCCAGTATGTCCAGAAGTCTGCCCCAGGGTCTCCAGCATTGCCTCAATGTGTCCTGAAATCTGCCCCATGGTCTCCAGTATTCAGTGTGTCCAGCAATCTGCCCCATAGTCTCCTGTATTGCCCCAGTGTGTCCAGCATTCTGCCCCATGGTCTCCAGTATTGCCCCAGTGTGTCCAGCATTCTGCCCCATGGTCTCCAGTATTGCCCCAGTGTGTCCAGCAATCTGCCCCATGGTCTCCAGTATTGCCCCAGTATGTCCAGAAGGCTGCCCCAGGGTCTCCAGCATTGCCTCAATGTGTCCTGAAATCTGCCCCATGGTCTCCAGTATTCAGTGTGTCCAGCAATCTGCCCCATAGTCTCCTGTACTGCCCCAGTGTGTCCAGCATTCTGCCCCATGGTCTCCAGTATTGCCCCAGTGTGTCCAGCATTCTGCCCCATGGTCTCCAGTATTGCCCCAGTGTGTCCAGCAATCTGCCCCATAGTCTCCTGTATTGCCCCAGTGTGTCCAGCAATCTGCCCCATGGTCTCCTGTATTGCCCCAGTGTGTCCAGCAATCTGCCCCATGGTCTCCTGTATTGCCCCAGTGTGTCCAGCATTCTGCCACATGGTCTCCTGTATTGCCCCAGTGTGTCCAGCATTCTGCCCCATGGTCTCCAGTATTGCCCCAGTGTGTCCAGCAATCTGCCCCATAGTCTCCTGTATTGCCCCAGTGTGTCCAGCAATCTTCCCCATGGTCTCCTGTATTGCCCCAGTGTGTCCAGCAATCTGCCCCATAGTCTCCTGTACTGCCCCAGTGTGTCCAGCATTCTGCCCCATGGTCTCCAGTACTGCCCCAGTGTGTCCAGCAATCTGCCCCATGGTCTCCAGTATTGCCCCAGTGTGTCCAGCATTGCCCCAGCCCCAGACAGTCAGACATAAAGAAAAAAAAAAAAGTAAAATCCTCACCTCTCCCGTTCCTAGCGCAGGTCCGGTGCAGCCAGTCAGCGTCTCTCCGGCTCTGCGACGCTCAGGACAGAGAGGCAGAGCGGCGCGCACAGTAGTGACGTCATCGCGCCCTCTGCCCTGAGACGTCGCAGAGTCAGAGGACGCTGAAGCCGCAGGAACCAGGAGAGGTGAGTATTAGAGCGGGGGGCGGGGGCGGGGCCCGGTGGTGGGGGGAGCTGGCCCTGGTCGTAGCGGCGGACGGCGCCGCCCGAAGATTTAAAGGGGCGTCTTTTTTTTTTTTTCCTTCTTCTCCTGCAGCGCCGGCCGCCCCCCGCATTGTGCCGCCCGGGGCGGACCGCCCCCCCGGCCCCCCCTCTTCCTACGCCACTGCCATAGGGACATAACAAGAAAGGTGATCCCCCCACATTAAAGCCGTAGTGCGGTATAAAAGTGCAAATACCCATTCTGGCAGCCGCCAGATGGTGTGATAGGGAGAAAGGTGGCACGATCTTACCCGAGGCAGTGAGTCCGTTGCTGCGGTCCGAAGTGCGGTGACAGGACGCTGAAAACATGCGTCCTCTTAAGCAACCAGAGTGACCCGGTATGAAACTACTTCCGGGTGGCAGAATGAAGTGCGCGTGCGCGGCTCTAAAGCCGAGAAGAGCCGAGAGTCGCCGGAAAAAGCCGACGAAATCCGGCCGATCATGTGACTCTCCCTGAAAAAATCAGCGTGGGTCAGCGCCTGTCTGTAAAGAGAAAGAAAGAATGATAAGGAAAATAAAGGAGCGCACTATTATAATGTTGCAATATTAAGGAGGAAATAAGCGCACATGTACAAATATATATCAACACTACATCGTACAAATAATATGAAATATGATATAAATATATATATATATGTATATTATAAAATGTATACATAAACCAAGATTGAAATAAGAAAAGAATATAAGAAAAAAAAATATAGAAAAAATATAGAAAAAGAAATAGAAATAAGAAAAGAAGAAAAGGGGAAAAAAGATAGTAACGGGTCTATGGGAATGACCACACCTAGTGCATAACCTCATATTCCCTGTTAAGGCCAAGTGGAGAAAGAGTTTGTAATTTATGAATCCAATACGATTCCCGTATTTTTAATTTTTCTGTTCTATTTCCTCCCCTTCTCATGGGAAGGATCCAATCAATCACTTGATATCTGAGTTGAGCAATAGTATGGTGGTTCAAAGAGAAATGAGCAGGAATCGGAAGGAGAGTACGCCCACATCTAATGGTAGACTTGTGTTGGGAGATGCGGTCCCGGATATGCTGGGTAGTTTCACCAACATATCCGAGACCGCATGGACACTTAATCAAATATATGACAAACGTTGAATTACACGTATAGTGCCCTTTTATGGGAAATCTCTGTCCCGAACGCAGATGAGTGAATGAATCCCCCTTCATCACATTTGAACATTGTAGACACCCCAAACAAGGGAATGTCCCATTACGTGGGGTACTGAAAACTCTCTGTGTCACCGAAGGTCTGGAAGAGCCCACATCTGCTTTCACTAGAAAGTTCCTCAGATTATCCGATCTCTTGTCACAAAAAATGGGTCTATTATTAAATTCGGGAATAGTAGGATATGAATTTTGTAAGATACTCCAATGTTTTAAAATACTTTGTTGAATACGTTTTTTAAAAGGATGAAAGACACTCACGAAGGCAATTCTGGGCTGTTTGGATGTCACCTTAGGACTATTAGTCTCCTCAATATTGTCAATCAAGGTTGAAGGATACCCTCTATCTTGAAATTTCTTACCCATTTCGATATGTCTTGTAGCACGTTGGACTGGGTTGGAGACAATTCTCCTTACTCTATCATGTTGAGATTTAGGTAGTGCTTTTTTAACATGACGTGGATGGTTGCTACTATATAAAAGTAAACTATTTTTGTCCATCGGCTTGACATATAAGTCAGTGTCAAGCAACCCATCCACCCCTATCATCACTAAAGTATCCAAGAAGTTAATTGATTGATCACTATACTGTAATGAGAAAGTGATGTTAGGTGTACAAGAATTTAAGTCCGCATGAAAGCTCTGAAGAGTTATAACGTCACCAGTCCAAATAAAAAATACATCATCAATAAAACGTCTCCAAAACAAAACATTAGATACAAACAATGGGTGACAATATACATGTGATGTTTCATAGAAGTCCATGAATATGTTGGCAAATGGAGGTGCAACATTTGACCCCATTGCTGTGCCTTTCTTTTGAATATAAAATTGTTCTTGAAACAGGAAATAATTTTTGGTGAGAATAATAGTTAATGCATCAATACAAAACTGTAACTGATTATCAGAGAATTTAGCATGTGTGGTAACATATTTAACAACAGACTGAATACCTTCCTGATGGTCAATATTAGTGTACAAACTTGATACATCCATAGTAACCAGTATGCTCCCAGTGGGTAAAGGGCCCAAATCTCTGATTAGTTGTAAAAAATGAGTGGTATCCTTTAAGTAGGATCTCATCAGAGGTACGAGTGGAGATAGAATCTTTTCTAATGTAATCGCAAGTGGTGATAGTATGGAATTAGTGGAAGCCACTATAGGTCTACCAGGGGGTCTAAGCAAATTTTTGTGAATCTTCAGCAATGTGTATAAAACTGGGATAACCGGATGATTATTAATCAAGAAATCTCCCAATTTTTGATCAATGACCCCTAATGATAAATAACGTGTCACCAGACCTCTAATCATTCTCCCAATATCAAATGTCGGATTATTAGATACAGGATTATATGTATTAGTATCATTCAATTGCGACAAGATCTCCTCCACATAATAGGTTCGATCTAATACCACGATTGCTCCTCCTTTATCAGCAGGTTTTATAATAAGATTTCTGTTATTTTTCAAATCCATCAGTGCTCTGTATTCTTCCTTGGATAGGTTATTCTTAACCTTGATAAGACCGCTATCAATTGACCCCAAAATTTCTTTAACGTCTCTATTGACGAACTCAATGAAAGTCTCCACCGGATGATACGATTTGGGTGGTTGAAAGGAACTAGGAATTCTTAAACCCAGACGTTTCAATGAAAACATGGACTGTTCGGTAGGTTCCGGCATAATCTCAAATGGTATAGTCGAGAAATGAGCCTTAAGTCTCACGGTTCTAAAAAACCAGTATAATTCTTGATCAACCTGGAATGAATCAAAATGCGGAACTGGACAAAAAGTAAGTCCCTTTTGGAGAAGTGTCATATCTGCGGGAGAAAGGTTGTGGGAGGAAATGTTAAATACAATGTTCTTACTGGACGAAGTCTCCCTACCTGTGATCTCGTAGTCATTCTTTGTCGATCCACGTTTCCTCCTTCCCCTCCGCGTTTTCCTCGATTTGAGCGGGTGCGACGTACTTCTAAAAAAGGTGCTCTTGAAGATCCAACATCGCTATCTGAGCTATTAGAGAAGGAGCTATAGTTTCTTCGAAAGGGTCTTCTAAA
Source organism: Ranitomeya imitator (assembly GCF_032444005.1). Classification (NCBI taxonomy): domain Eukaryota; kingdom Metazoa; phylum Chordata; class Amphibia; order Anura; family Dendrobatidae; genus Ranitomeya; species Ranitomeya imitator. The sequence continues at coordinate 553,518,037 of NC_091286.1, read as the reverse complement.
TGAACCAGTGGAACGCCATCTATACACTTGATTGTTGCTATAATCGTCTGCGTCCCTGAGAAACTTGGTTCTCTTCTTTTCTTGCAGATTATTCCGAAATTCCGAGATGTTCTTGTCCAATTTAATTTTTAATGCCTTGAAATCCTCCGATGAAGAAGTTTCTATAAGCTGTTGTTCACTCGTAGATATCTTCTTTTTCAATTCTGAAATTTCCTTTTGTAAGAAATCAATCGTCAAGACAATCAGGTCCATGGAACATTTGTTGAGAATAGATTCAAATTTGACACAATATTCCGTGTTTTCTTGAAATAATGTAGGTCTCAAGGGGACCCTTAGACCTCTAGGAATACGCTGTACCTTGTGATATTCTGCCAGCGTAATCGAATGCAAATCCAGTGCTGTGAATCTCCGCAGATCTCTTTCAAAATCTCTGGTCCGGAGTTCTTCTGATGGTGTATGTAAAAAGGTCCCCGGAGTCGTAACTTGAGAGATGATATCCAATGTTTCATCAGCATTATATGATAGAGTAGAAAACGACATTATCAGAAAAAAATAATAGTAGTAGACGAATACAGGAGCACACTACCTAAAAAACTTGAATCGAAAATGAAAAAAGGAAGTGGCTCACTGTTAATGTTCACAGGTGCTCTGGAAAATACCAAATAGTCTGAAGAAAGAAACCGGCACACTGTTTTCAAGTCAAACAATTGTAGTAAGTTTATTGGAGATATTCATAAATCTTCTCTTTCATTTATAAATCTTCTCTTTAGAATTAAACAATATCGCACAACATAAGGACCATTGAAGTATATGGTATGGGTATCATAATTCAACGTTTCGGCTAAATTATAAGCCTTTATCAAGAGATACCTAAATGTAATACAAAATAATATTTAGTACATAACATTCAAGTAAAGCAAAATATATACATATTTTCGTAACAATCTAGAGAGTAAAAAGTAAAAGAAGTAACCACCTCTATCATATATGCAGAAAACACAGAAAATTGCTGTAAAGACGCACGGGACCCTACTAGGTAAATACAGTATCATGGTCATACTATACAAAACTCAGATATCAAGTGATTGATTGGATCCCTCCCATGAGAAGGGGAGGAAATAGAATAGAAAAATTAAAAATACGGGAATCGTATTGGATTCATAAATTACAAACTCTTTCTCCACTTGGCCTTAACAGGGAATATGAGGTTATGCACTAGGTGTGGTCATTCCCATAGACCCGTTACTATCTTTTTTCCCCTTTTCTTCTTTTCTTATTTCTATTTCTTTTTCTATATTTTTTCTATATTTTTTTTTCTTATATTATTTCTTATTTCAATCTTGGTTTATGTATACATTTTATAATATACATATATATATATATTTATATCATATTTCATATTATTTGTACGATGTAGTGTTGATATATATTTGTACATGTGCGCTTATTTCCTCCTTAATATTGCAACATTATAATAGTGCGCTCCTTTATTTTCCTTATCATTCTTTCTTTCTCTTTACAGACAGGCGCTGACCCACGCTGATTTTTTCAGGGAGAGTCACATGATCGGCCGCATTTCGTCGGCTTTTTCCGGCGACTCTCGGCTCTTCTCGGCTTTAGAGCCGCGCACGCGCACTTCGTTCTGCCACCCGGAAGTAGTTTCATACCGGGTCACTCTGGTTGCTTAAGAGGACGCATGTTTTCAGCGTCCTGTCACCGCACTTCGGACCGCAGCAACGGACTCACTGCCTCGGGTAAGATCGTGCCACCTTTCTCCCTATCACACCATCTGGCGGCTGCCAGGATGGGTATTTGCACTTTTATACCGCACTACGGCTTTAATGTGGGGGGATCACCTTTCTTGTTATGTCCCTATGGACTTGTTATGAGTTTTTCTTGTTTTGTTTTTGGTCCTACCTCATTGTTGCGGTTTAGGGAGTAATATATTTACCTGATATACTTACCTGATTTCCGGGCAGTACTGTATATCCTTCTTTTTTCAGTGTGGCTACATTAGGTTTTATGTATATCTGGCAGTTTCGATATTTTTTGTTGCAGGGGCACTGTAGTACTACTTGTATTAGTATTAGCATATTAACATCTATATACACACACTTATATACCCCTTTTTTTGTAGTGGAAATCATTATTTTTGTAATGAGGATAATACTCTTTTGTATAGTATGACCATGATACTGTATTTACCTAGTAGGGTCCCGTGCGTCTTTACAGCAATTTTCTGTGTTTTCTGCATATATGATAGAGGTGGTTACTTCTTTTACTTTTTACTCTCTAGATTGTTACGAAAATATGTATATATTTTGCTTTACTTGAATGTTATGTACTAAATATTATTTTGTATTACATTTAGGTATCTCTTGATAAAGGCTTATAATTTAGCCGAAACGTTGAATTATGATACCCATACCATATACTTCAATGGTCCTTATGTTGTGCGATATTGTTTAATTCTAAAGAGAAGATTTATAAATGAAAGAGAAGATTTATGAATATCTCCAATAAACTTACTACAATTGTTTGACTTGAAAACAGTGTGCCGGTTTCTTTCTTCAGACTATTTGGTATTTTCCAGAGCACCTGTGAACATTAACAGTGAGCCACTTCCTTTTTTCATTTTCAAACCATAAATAAGGTCGTATTAAAAGATATGGAGGTGCTCAGAGAGGCCCAAGAGAAGAATCAGCAGGAGCTTCTCCAGAGAGAGGATGAGCATCGCTGCTTGGTAGAAGAGCAAGATAAAGTTCTCCAGAAATCCACAGATGACCGGGAAATCGGACTGTTGCGCTCTCCCGATTTGATCGCGGTGAATGAGAATAAGCTGGAGAGGCTGACCAAAGAAGGGGCCTCCACGGAGGAAGAAATCCAGCAAGGGAAGTGCCCCGCAGATGGTCGAACAAAGGACATCGAGGTCTTGAAAAACTGCGCTGACGCTGAGGACGAGGAGGTCCAACGATATGACCAAGAAGGTGAGACTTCGATCTTCAAGTGCGTAATAGACATACCCAAAGACATGCAAGAAGCGTGTGCCAGTGAGGAGGTGCATGAAGTGTTTAAAAAGGCGGTCGACGCGTGTAGGGTGCACTGGGCACCTGAGACCCATCAACTGGTCATACTGTCCACTAAGGAAGTCACAGTGAAGCGGGTGGCTGTTCTGAGAGAGATGCATCTACAATGCCTCCGCACAAAACAAATGATCATGTTGAAGAATAAGGAAGCCGCTCGACGTCTGGAGCTAGCAAGAGAAGCTCAAAGTCGGTTGGGTATTGTAGAAGATGTCGTGCAAGTGCCCAGAGGTCTGGTGGGGAAAGTCATTGGAAGATTTGGCAAGGTGATGCAAGAGATGGTGAATAGGTCCGGTGTTATGAGAGTGAGCATTCCGGCTGATGATGAAGCCCAGGTCGTGGGTGAAGATGGGATGGTTCCATTCCTTGTTGTCGGATCCATGGAGAGCCTTGGGAATATCCAAATGCTCCTGGCGTATCGTGTGGCATACCTGAAACAGATAGAGCAGCTAAGACGTGAGAGGGAGCAGATCAATATGGAGCTGCAAAGATTGGCAAACAGGTTGCCACCACCTTCAACTCGTGGTCTAGAGAGGCAAAGAGGTTCTCTAAAGACTGGAAGTCCTCAAGCAGAAGTTAACAGAGGATATAGAGGTAAAGCGAAGAGCTGCTCTCCGAAGAAAGACAATAGGAGAGATCAAGAACCGAGAGAGAACCGAAGGTGGTCAGATGGAAGAGTTAGAAGTAGTGACTCCTCAGTTAGTTCAGGGCTCAGTGACCTAAGCGGGAGATCCTATAGCACACGAGATGACAAGGGGTCATCGTTGTCAAAGGATGTGATGGAAAGGGATGACGAATGCCGACGAAAGGGTTCAATAACAGGCCCTGACTTAGACAGACGGTTTGACTGTCAGGGATGACTGAGAGGGGTCTCTAGTCGGTTTAGGACAAGTGCCAAGCCCCATGGCTTTAGGCAGAGGGGGGAGGTATGTAGCGTGGCTAAAGGTCATGTGATTAATGGACGGTATGTATCGCAGAGGTGGGTGGCCCTGTGATGGAAGCCTGAGTATGTTTTGCTCAAGCAGATCTACTGCTGAGGGATTTGTTTACATTTGGAAGGCTTCCAGGTGACTGGAGAGATGGGTGGGTTCAGTCACCTACAAACCCACCCTAAGAGGCTTGTTTGAATACCTAAGATGGTTTTGTGTTGAAGGACCTGTGGTGATGTCACACTCACCTGACTGGCCATGTGACAGGTATCTGGGTGTGGTTACACTTATGTAAAGAGGTGTGTGTAGCCCATGTGGTGAGAGTGTTTTGGAAGTCTGTCAGAGTGGACACACTTCCATGTGTCCTGGCTGGACACTGCAGAGTGGCCTGTGTGTTGGACGGTTCCATGTGGGGACAGACGTCCAGAACAGCACACAGAGACCATATTTAGGCTGGAGAGCCTACGTGCTGGACATAGCACAGACCTGAGAGAGCGGAGCTCTACTATGGACATTGAGGATTCAACTGTCTGATGTAAGACTGTTTACCCTGGTGTTCCTGTTGCTATGTGGTTTATGGAGCAATAAACCTACATGAACGCTGAAGAGAATGTGCCTCCTGTTTCCTCCTATGCACCTGAGCGAGTACAACCCCTACAATATATATATATATATATATATATATATATATATATATATATATACTAGATGGTGGCCCGATTCTAACGCATCGGGTATTCTAGGATATGTATGTATATACGTCGCGCTTGGCACAGCCACGTAGTATATAGCACAGCCACGTAGTGTATAACACAGCCACGTAGTATATAACACAGCTACATTGTATATAGCACAGCCACATTGTATATAGCACAGCCACGTAGTATATAGCACAGCCACGTAGTATATAGCACAGCCACGTAGTATATAGCACAGCAACATAGTATATAGTAGCCACATTGTATATAGCAGCCACATAGTATATAGCAGCCACATAGTATATAACACAGCCCACGTAATATATAGTACAGCCCACGCAGTATATAACACAGGCCACGTAGTATATAACACATCCCATGCAGTATATAACACAGCCCATGTAGTATATAGCAGTGTGGGCACCATATCCCTGTTTAAAAAAATAAAAATAAAAAATAGTTATATACTCACCCTCCGGTGTCCAGCGAGGCTGTGCCGATGCGCGCGATGCTGCCGCCAGTGTTGTGAATTCTGTGGCAGAGTTCACTCCTGTGGTCACAAGTGGTACTTCGGCTGATTCTCTCTGGGAGCTTCCGTTTGTGGAGGAAAGTGGTACTGCAGCTTCTGAGTTTCCTCCCTCAGGTGATCTGGTGAGGTCGTTAGCTGCTTCTCTACTTAACTCCACCTGATGCTTTGATCCATGCTTCCTGTCAATGTTCCAGTGTTGGACTTGTGTTTCTCTGGATCATTCCTGTGGCCTGCTGCTCTGCATAGCTAAGTGCTTCTTTGCTATTTGTTGCTATTTTTTCTGTCCAGCTTGTCTATTTGTTTTGCTGGAAGCTCTGGGACGCAAAGGGTGTACCTCCGTGCCGTTAGTTCGGTACGGAGGGTCTTTTTGCCCCCTTTGCGTGGTTTTCTTTAGGGTTTTGTGTAGACCGCAAAGTTATCTTTCCTATCCTCGTTCTGTCTAGAATATCGGGCCTCACTTTGCTGAATCTATTTCATCCCTACGTTTGTCTTTTCATCTTACTCACAGTCATTATATGTGGGGGGCTGCCTTTTCCTTTGGGGTATTTCTCTGAGGCAAGGTAGGCTTATTTTTCTATCTTCAGGCTAGTTAGTTTCTCAGACTGTGCCGAGTTGCATAGGGAGCCTTAGGCGCAATCCACAGCTGCCTCTAGTTGTGTTTGGAGAGGATCAGGAATTGCGGTCTACAGAGTTTCCACGTCTCAGAGCTCGTTTTATTATTTTGGGTTATTGTCAGATCACTGTATGTGCTCTGATCGCTATGTACATTGTGTTACTGAATTGCCTAGCATAACAGTACAGGAAGCCAAAAGTACTAATGATTCTCAATAGAGGGAAAAAAGAAGTTCTGAGACCATTTTTTTTCCTTTGCACTGTGATTTGTCTTTTTTTTCCCCTAGACATTTGGGTGGTTCAGGACACAGGTGTTACAATGGACATTAAAGGTCTGTCTTCATGTGTAGATCAGCTCACGGCAAGAGTTCAAGATATTCAAAATTTTGTGGCTCAGAATTCTTTGTTAGAACCGAGAATTCCTATTCCAGATTTCTTTTTTGGAGATAGAACTAAATCTCTGAGTTTCAAGAATAATTGTAAACTGTTTCTGGCTTTGAAACCTCGCTCCTCAGGTGACTCAGCGCAACAGGTTAGGATCGTCATTTCTTTTTGCGTGATGACCCTCAGGACTGGGCATTTTCTCTTGCGTCAGGAGATCCTGCATTGAGTGATATCAATGCGTTTTTCCTGGCGCTTGGATTGCTGTACGATGAGCCTAATTCAGTAGATCAGGCAGAAAAAAATTTGCTGGCTCTTTGTCAGGCTCAGGATGAGATAGAGCTATATTGCCAGAAATTTAGAAAATGGTCCGTGCTCACTCAATGGAATGAATCTGCGCTTGCAGCCATTTTCAGAAAGGGTCTCTCTGAAGCCATTAAGGATGTCATGGTGGGATTTCCTATGCCCGCTGGTTTGAATGAGTCTATGTCTTTGGCCATTCAGATCGGTCGACGCTTGCGTGAGCGTAAATCTGTGTACCATTTGGCGGTATTACCTGAGATTAAACTTGAGCCTATGCAGTGCGATAGGACTATGACCAGAGTTGAACGGCAAGAACACAGACATCTGAATGGGCTGTGTTTCTACTGTGGTGATTCCGCTCATGCTATCTCTGATTGTCCTAAGCGCACTAAGCGGTTCGCAAGGTCTGCCGCCATTGGTACTGTACAGTCAAAATTTCTTCTGTCCGTTACCTTGATATGCTCCTTGTCGTCGTATTCTGTCATGGCGTTTGTGGATTCAGGCGCTGCCCTGAATTTGATGGACTTGGATTATGCTAAACGTTGTGGGTTTTTATTGGAGCCCTTGCAGTGTCCTATTCCATTGAGAGGAATTGATGCTACACCTTTGGCCAAGAATAAGCCTCAGTACTGGACCCAGCTGACCATGTGCATGGCTCCTGCACATCAGGAGGATATTCGCTTTCTGGTGTTGCATAATCTGCATGATGTGGTCGTGTTGGGGTTGCCATGGCTACAAGCCCATAATCCAGTATTGGATTGGAATTCCATGTTGGTGTCCAGCTGGGGTTGTCAGGGGGTACATGGTGATGTTCCATTTCTGTCAATTTCGTCATCCACCCCTTCTGAGGTTCCAGAGTTCTTGTCTGATTACCGGGATGTATTTGATGAGCCCAAGTCCGATGCCCTGCCTCCGCATAGGGATTGTGATTGTGCTATCAATTTGATTCCTGGTAGTAAATTCCCAAAAGGTCGACTGTTTAATTTATCCGTGCCTGAGCACACCGCTATGCGCAGTTATGTGAAGGAATCCCTGGAGAAGGGGCATATTCGCCCGTCGTCGTCGCCATTGGGAGCAGGGTTCTTTTTTGTGGCCAAGAAGGATGGTTCGCTGAGACCGTGTAAAGATTACCGCCTTCTTAATAAGATCACTGTTAAATTTCAGTACCCCTTGCCATTGTTATCTGATTTGTTTGCTCGGATTAAGGGGGCTAGTTGGTTCACTAAGATAGATCTTCGTGGTGCGTATAATCTGGTGAGAATCAGGCAAGGCGATGAATGGAAAACTGCATTTAATACGCCCGAGGGTCATTTTGAGTATCTAGTGATGCCGTTCGGACTTGCCAATGCTCCATCAGTGTTTCAATCCTTTATGCATGACATCTTCCGTGAGTACCTGGATAAATTCCTGATTGTGTACTTGGATGACATTTTGATCTTCTCGGATGATTGGGAGTCTCATGTGAAGCAGGTCAGAACGGTTTTTCAGGTCCTGCGTGCTAATTCTTTGTTTGTGAAGGGATCAAAGTGTCTCTTTGGTGTGCAGAAGGTTTCATTTTTGGGGTTCATCTTTTCCCCTTCTACTATCGAGATGGATCCGGTTAAGGTCCAAGCCATCCATGATTGGACTCAGCCGACATCTCTGAAAAGTCTGCAAAAGTTTCTGGGCTTTGCTAATTTTTATCGTCGCTTCATCTGCAATTTTTCTAGTGTTGCCAAACCATTGACCGATTTGACCAAGAAGGGTGCTGATTTGGTCAATTGGTCTTCTGCTGCTGTGGAGGCTTTTCAAGAGTTGAAGCGTCGTTTTTCTTCTGCCCCTGTGTTGTGTCAACCAGATGTTTCTCTTCCGTTCCAGGTCGAGGTTGATGCTTCTGAGATTGGAGCAGGGGCTGTTTTGTCACAGAGAGGTTCTGGTTGCTCAGTGATGAAACCATGCGCTTTCTTTTCCAGGAAGTTTTCGCCTGCTGAGCGAAATTATGATGTGGGCAACCGAGAGTTGCTGGCCATGAAGTGGGCATTCGAGGAGTGGCGTCATTGGCTTGAAGGAGCTAAGCATCGCGTGGTGGTATTGACTGATCATAAGAACTTGACTTATCTCGAGTCTGCCAAGCGCTTGAATCCTAGACAAGCTCGTTGGTCATTGTTTTTTGCCCGTTTTGACTTTGTGATTTCGTACCTTCCGGGCTCTAAAAATGTGAAGGCGGATGCTCTGTCTAGGAGTTTTGTGCCCGACTCTCCGGGTTTATCTGAGCTGGCGGGTATCCTCAAGGAAGGAGTAATTGTGTCTGCCATCTCCCCTGATTTGCGGCGGGTGCTGCAAAAATTTCAGGCTAATAAACCTGATCGTTGCCCAGCGGAGAGACTGTTTGTCCCTGATAGGTGGACGAATAGAGTTATCTCTGAACTTCATTGTTCGGTGTTGGCTGGTCATCCTGGAATCTTTGGTACCAGAGAGTTAGTGGCTAGATCCTTTTGGTGGCCCTCTCTGTCGCGGGATGTGCGTACTTTTGTGCAGTCCTGTGGGATTTGTGCTCGGGCTAAGCCCTGCTGTTCTCGTGCCAGTGGGTTGCTTTTGCCCTTGCCGGTCCCGAAGAGGCCTTGGACACATATCTCTATGGATTTTATTTCTGACCTTCCCGTTTCTCAAAAGATGTCAGTCATTTGGGTGGTCTGTGATCGCTTTTCTAAGATGGTCCATCTGGTACCCTTGTCTAAATTGCCTTCCTCTTCTGATTTGGTGCCTTTGTTCTTCCAGCATGTGGTTCGTTTGCATGGCATTCCAGAGAATATTGTTTCTGACAGAGGTTCCCAGTTTGTTTCGAGGTTTTGGCGAGCCTTTTGTGTTAGGATGGGCATTGATTTGTCTTTTTCCTCGGCTTTCCATCCTCAGACAAATGGCCAGACCGAACGAACCAATGAGACCTTGGAAACATATCTGAGATGCTTTGTTTCTGCTGATCAGGATGACTGTGTGTCCTTTTTGCCTTTGGCTGAGTTCGCCCTTAATAATCGGGCCAGCTCGGCTACCTTGGTTTCGCCGTTTTTCTGCAATTCTGGGTTCCATCCTCGTTTCTCTTCAGGACAGGTTGAGTCTTCGGACTGTCCTGGTGTGGATACTGTGGTGGACAGGTTGCAGCAGATTTGGACTCAGGTAGTGGACAATTTGACCTTGTCCCAGGAGAAGGCTCAACTTTTCGCTAATCGCAGACGCCGTGTGGGTCCCCGACTTCGTGTTGGGGATCTGGTTTGGTTATCTTCTCGTCATATTCCTATGAAGGTTTCCTCTCCTAAGTTTAAACCTCGTTTTATTGGTCCGTATAGGATTTCTGAGGTTCTTAATCCTGTGTCTTTTCATCTGACCCTTCCAGATTCTTTTTCCATACATAACGTATTCCATAGGTCATTGTTGCGGAGATACGTGGCACCTATGGTCCCATCTGTTGAGCCTCCTGCCCCGGTTTTGGTGGAGGGGGAATTGGAGTATATTGTGGAGAAGATTTTGGATTCTCGTCTTTCAAGACGGAAACTCCAGTATCTGGTTAAATGGAAGGGTTATGCTCAGGAAGATAATTCCTGGGTTTTTGCCTCTGATGTCCATGCTCCCGATCTTGTTCGTGCCTTTCATGTGGCTCATCCTGGTCAGCCTGGGGGCTCTGGTGAGGGTTCGGTGACCCCTCCTCAAGGGGGGGGTACTGTTGTGAATTCTGTGGCAGAGTTCACTCCTGTGGTCACAAGTGGTACTTCGGCTGATTCTCTCTGGGAGCTTCCGTTTGTGGAGGAAAGTGGTACTGCAGCTTCTGAGTTTCCTCCCTCAGGTGATCTGGTGAGGTCGTTAGCTGCTTCTCTACTTAACTCCACCTGATGCTTTGATCCATGCTTCCTGTCAATGTTCCAGTGTTGGACTTGTGTTTCTCTGGATCATTCCTGTGGCCTGCTGCTCTGCATAGCTAAGTGCTTCTTTGCTATTTGTTGCTATTTTTTCTGTCCAGCTTGTCTATTTGTTTTGCTGGAAGCTCTGGGACGCAAAGGGTGTACTTCCGTGCCGTTAGTTCGGTACGGAGGGTCTTTTTGCCCCCTTTGCATGGTTTTCTTTAGGGTTTTGTGTAGACCGCAAAGTTATCTTTCCTATCCTCGTTCTGTCTAGAATATCGGGCCTCACTTTGCTGAATCTATTTCATCCCTACGTTTGTCTTTTCATCTTACTCACAGTCATTATATGTGGGGGGCTGCCTTTTCCTTTGGGGTATTTCTCTGAGGCAAGGTAGGCTTATTTTTCTATCTTCAGGCTAGTTAGTTTCTCAGGCTGTGCCGAGTTGCATAGGGAGCCTTAGGCGCAATCCACAGCTGCCTCTAGTTGTGTTTGGAGAGGATCAGGAATTGCGGTCTACAGAGTTTCCACGTCTCAGAGCTCGTTTTATTATTTTGGGTTATTGTCAGATCACTGTATGTGCTCTGATCGCTATGTACATTGTGTTACTGAATTGCCTAGCATAACATGCCAGCTTCCGTTCACAGTGATGCATTGCAAAATTGCTCAGATGACTTAACGGTCTTGACCGCTAAGTCATCTGGGTAATTTTGCAATGCATCACTGGGAATGGAAGCTGGCGGCAGCATCGCGCGCATCGGTGAACGGCGGAAGGTGAGAATAGCACAAATTTTTTTTTAAATTATTATTTTAAAAATTATATCTTTTTTCTATTGATGCTGCATAGGCAGCATCAATAGTAAAATGTTGGTCCGGGATGGGGCGACACACTGGCACTGACTGGAGGGGAGAAGGAAGGGGGCACTGACTGTAGGAGAGTAAGTCTGTCGCTGATGCGGGATTTCCCTTACAAACAGACAGAAGTACCCCTTAGATGATTATATAGATAGATATACATATATATATGTATATACTAGATTGTGGCCCGATTCTAACGCATCGGGTATTCTAGAATATGCATGTCCCCGTAGTATATGGACAATGATGATTCCAGAATTCGCGGCAGACTGTGTCCGTCGCTGATTGATCGAGGCAACCTTTATGACATCATCGTCGCCATGGCAACCATTATGACATCATCGTCGCTGTGCCCGTTGCTGAATGGTCGAGGCCTGGCAGCCTCGACCAATCAGACACGGGATGTCTACGTCCTTTATGACATCATCGTCGCTGTGCCCGTCGCTGATTGGTCGAGGCCTGGCGGCCTCGACCAATCAGAGACGCAGGATTTCCAGGACAGACAGACAGACAGACGGATGTGTCCGCCGTGAATTCTGGAATCATCATTGTCCATATACTACGGGGACATGCATATTCTAGAATACCCGATATTCTAGAATACCCGATGCTGCCAGGCCTCGACCAATCAGCAATGGGCACAGCGACGATGATGTCATAATGGTTGCCATGGCGACGATGATGTCATAAAGGTTGCCTCGATCAATCAGCGACGGACACAGTCTGCCGCGAATTCTGGAATCATCATTGTCCATATACTACGGGGACATGCATATTCTAGAATACCTGATGCGTTAGAATCGGGCCACAATCTAGTATATATATATATATATATATATATATATATATATATATATATATATATATATATACGTCGATGCTGTGCCTGGCGGCCTCGACCAATCAGAGACGTGGGATTTCCAGGACAGACAGACAGACAGACAGAAAAACCCTTAGACAATTATATATATAGATACACAGAGAGACTATCCAGTCCAGACTAATAGTACAGGACAATGAACTGCACGTGGGATACAGCATAATAGCTGGATGAAAATTGTTTCAGCTGGTAATTTACAATGCAGGATGCTCCATTTACATGCGCAATCTGGTCAGCAGTGGCTGCCAGACGTCTCCGCCACCACTTATCTCAGGAAAAAAACAATAGAATTAGCAAGAAAAAATACAACCTGTCAAGCGTATTTATCCCCATGAGTGGACGCACAACAATAAATAGAAAACAGCAGAAGCTACTGACCACAATATAAAGACTGTGACTAATGCAAAGCACAAGACAATAAAACTATTTCTTCATAAATGCAATGTTCTATTCTCAACTCAGATGCAGTTCTCATAAATATTTCTAAAAATATGTAATATAAGGCTCTGTTCACATGTCCGTTTCTCTTTTTCCGTTTCTATGCCCTGTTTAGAAAAGACAAACGAAATAAATAAAGCACTTGTAAATGGCGCAAACAAACTGAATATTCATATTTCCCATAACTGTCTCATCTACTATATAATTGTCTAAGGGTCACTTCCGTCTCTCTGTCTGTCTGTCACGGAAATCCCAAGTCGCTGATTGCGTGGCCGTTTGACTGCGACCAATCAGCGGCGGGCACAGTGCGGCCGGCGAAATGGCTGCTCCCTACTCCCCTGCCGTCAGTGCCCGCTCCATACTCCCCTCCAGTCAGCACTCACACAGCGTTAATGGCAGCGTTAAAGGAACGCGTTATGCCGCGGTGTAACGCACTCCGTTAACGCTGCTATTAACCCTGTGTGACCAATTTTTTACTATTGATGCTGCCTATGCAGTATCAATAGTAAAAAGATCTAATGTTAAAAATAATAAATAAATTAAAAAATCATTATATACTCACCTTCTGTCGGCCCCCGGCTCCAGCACAGGCCTTTCCCGTTCCTCGCGACGGTCCGGTCCATGCATTGCGGTCTCACGAGATGATGACGTAGCGGTCTCGCGAGACCGCAATGCACTCTTGGGACCGGAGCATCGCGAGGAGCATTGGTAAACGCCTAAGCTGGATCCGGGGGCCGACGGAAGGTGAATATATAACTATTTTTTATTTTAATTCTTTTTTTTTTAACAGGGATATGGTGCCCACATTGCTATATACTACATGGGCTGTGTTAGATACTGCATGGGCTGTGTTATATACCTCATCTCTGTGCTATATACTATGCGGGCTGTGCTATATACTACGTGGCTGTGGTATATATTATGTGGCTGGGCAATATACTACATTGCTGTGCTCTATACTACGTGGCCTGGGTTATATACTGCATGGGCAGTGTTATATACTACGTTTCTGTGCTATATACTACGTGGCTGTGCTATATACTACGTGGCTGTGCAATATATTACGTGGCTGGGCAATATACTACGTGTCTGGGCAATATACTACGTGTCTGTGCTACATACTACGTGGTTGGGCAATATACTACGTGGCTGTGTTATATATTACGTGTCTGTGCTATATACTACGTGGCTGGGCAACATACTATGTGGCTGGGCAACTGGGCAATATACTACGTGGCTGGGCAATATACTATGTGTCTGTGCTATATACTATGTGTCTGTGCTACTGTATATACTACGTGGCTGGGCAATATACTACGTGGCTGGGCAATATACTACATGTCTGTGCTATTTACTACGTGGGCTGTGCTACATACTACGTGGCTGGGCAATATACTACGTGGCTGTGTTATATACTACGTGGGCTGTGTTATATACTATGTGGCTGTGCTATATACTACGTGGGCTGTGTTATACACTACTTGGCTGTGCTATATTTCTCTGCTGTATCTGTGCATCATGAATCGTGGTATGTGTTAAAGAAGGGGGTCCACTGAGACTCTTTCGCACGGGGCCCTCAAAAACCTGGAGCCGGCCCTGGCTTCAACTGATTGGTCACGCCTGCTGCGAACAATCAGCGACAGTCACAATCTGCCCGCGAATTGGCGCGGAATTTGAACCACGCTTCACTAATTGGTCGCGGACGGACGACCGAATCCTTTGTATAAATTGCATTATTCTGAAAACTTCATCAATAAACTACATACATATTCTAGACTACCCGATGCGTTAGAATTGGGCCACCAACTAGTATTATCTATATAACTTTACTTTTTGTGAATAGTTTTGTAATCTACAGGACAGATAAGCCAGAGTCTATACTGGCAACTAGTCCAAGCAACCATTAAAATGCAATAGAGCAGCTAATGGCTGATTTACAATCAGCATATATTACTTCTTGCATGTTTGTTGGGCTCTCCATGCATGTTTCGTGACTGTGACACGTGCAGCTCCGGCGCCGATCAGCTGATCGGCCGGCGTGATCCAGAAAGCCGGGTTCCCTCTGTAGCTTATTCGGTAAGCGCTATAGATCACCGAATAAGAGGGAACCCGAGCAAATTCACTCATCTCTATTGACAGCCACCGTCCTTTTAACTCCTTCTTGCTATGTGAGCACGTTCACTATTGAACACCAAGGCGTGGGCAATGAAAGATTACATCCTAACACCAGTGCCAGCGTCAAGATGTACTTTGAGGGCAGAGTTAGCGCGCGATTTGAACAGCCCCCAAAAGATGTAAGAAAAAAGTATCACCACCCCTGCTCTAGTACATCCTTTTATGTGGCCCACAAGGAAAGGACACAGAAGGACCGGCTCTCCACATTCTCTGTACAGAGAGCCAGACGAAATAATGTGGAAGTGTGCCCTGGAGCTTAAAATCTAAAGTGGCATATGCCCCTTGTGCTGGCACCACACCCCTCTGCTAAGTACTGGCTGCATTCTATGTTGACACAGCTAGTGCTTAGCAGAGGTGGTGGAGGACAGCACAAGACGCTGGCACTAACTTGGAATCTGAGCAGCACAATTAGCTGGAGCCATATTTGAATCTCTCTTAGCCCTACTACTCAGGGACAGCCCTCTTAGCCCTACTGCCCAGGAACAGCTCTCTTAGCCATACTACCCAGAAACAACTCTTTTAGCCATACTACCCAGGAACAACTCTCTTAGCCCTACCACCCAGGGATAGCGGTCTTAGCCCTACTAACTAGGAACAGTGTTCCATGGTATGTCTTTTGCATTGGACAGTTTTTGTACCTTTCTTCTGACTGATAACTTTCAACAATGAGATAATTTTGCTTTATTGTAAGCTGTTTTTTAATATCAAAGACTGACCATCATTTCCACATGAATTGGCCAATTTATGCTCTGATTATTTTCATTATATCTGTTTTTCTCCAGAGCAGCAATTGTCATGCTGGTGGAGCGTGGACCCCTTATTGAGGAGTTCATGTTCCTCACCCTACTGCAATTTGCTCCTGGGCTGGTGGGAGGATACAGGAGTTTTTAGGGATGAAGAGATGTCTTGGTGGAGCCACCAGATATCATTCTGGCGACAGCACTACATTGATGATGTCCTGGTGTCAGGACAGGTGACTTTGCATCTATTACTAGATTTGTCCATGAACTGAACATCAACAGGATCGGCTTGAAATTTCCATCTGAATTAGATCCTGTATCCATCGATTTCCTGGACGTAAATATTGAAAAGGATGGAGGTGGACACCTGCAGACTAAAGCTTTCCATAAACCTACTGCAACAAACAATTTGCTTAGGTGGGACAGTCATTATCCATTTGCCCTCAGGAGGGGGATACCCAAAGGGCAACTAATGGGGCTCAAAATCTAGATTCCCTATCAGTATGACTTTGGAGTGTGGGATAAAACCAGAGAACCCGGAGGAAACCCACCAAACATGTGGAGAACATAAAAACTTCTTGCAGATGCTGTCCCTCTAGGGATTTGAACCACAGACCCCAGTGGTGCATGCAAGGCTGCAGTGCTAACCAATGAGCCACCGTGCCGATACTCTTAGGGTACGTGTCCACGGTATTGACGGAGCGGCAAACTCACTCCGCCCAAAGCTCCGCCCCCTTCTGGAGACGCGATAATGCCGGATGTGTTCATTGCATACATCCAGAATCATCGCACACCAGACATAGGACCCTGTGTTATACCTTGTGGCGGTGCAGCGTCGCCGTAAAGTAAACGGACATGCTGCGATCTTAAAAGACGCGCTGCATGTCCGGAATCGCAGAGCCGCCGGATGCGTCTTACCATGCATAGTGGAGACAGGATTTCATGAAATCCCCTCCACTATGCTGTAACATCTGGACACTGCGTGTTAGATGCTGCGTCTCTATGCAGCGTCAAACACGCAGCGTTTCCTGAACTTGGAAACATACCCTGAGGTGCTATTCAATACACATTTGACCATACAGTTTGCCATATATGTCTATGCAAAAATTAAAACAGTTTTCAGGCATATGTAATAACAATAGCATCTATGCATCTGGCAGGTCTTTATTATATCGGATGCAATTCTAAAAACTGTACCTTGTTTCTTATTCTGAAAACAACAAAGAAGCATGAAAAAGAAATTAAGTATACACATTTTGTACTGAAAGTCATTGGCAAATGTTTTCAGGCATACTCTATAGGAATACATCTTTGTGCACAGTAAATTTCTGAAGAACACAAAATACAAAAAAACTTTAACCCCTTAGTGACAGAGCCAATTTGGTACTTAATGACCGAGCCAATTTTTACAATTCTGACCACTGTCACTTTATGAGGTTATAACTCTGGAACGCTTCAACGGATCCCGCTGATTCTGAGATTGTTTTTTTGTCACATATTGTACTTCATGTCAGTGGTAACATTTCTTCGATATTACTTGCGATTATTTATGGAAAAAACTGAAATATGGCGAAAATTTTGCAATTTTCAAACTTTGTATTTTTATGCCCTTAAATCAGAGAGATATGTCACGAAAAATAGTTAATAAATAACATTTCCCACATGTCTACTTTACATCAGCACAATTTTGGAACCAAAATTGTTTTTTGTTAGGGAGTTATAAGGGTTAAAATTTGACCAGCAATTTCTCATTTTTACAACACCATTTTTTTAGGGACCACATCACATTTGAAGTCATTTTGAGGGGTCTATGTGATAGAAAATAATGAAGTGTGACACCATTCTAAAAACTACACCCCTCAAGGTTCTCAAAACCACATTCAAGAAGTTTATTAACCCTTTAGGTGCTTCACAGGAACTGAAACAATGTGGAAGGAAAAAATGAACATTTAACTTTTTTTTGCAAACATTTTAATTCAGAACCATTTTTTTTATTTTCACAAGTGTAAAAACAGAAATGTAACCATAAATTTTGTTATGCAATTTCTCCTGAATACGCCAATACCCCATATGTGGGGGTAAACCACTGATTGGGTGCACGGCAGGGCTTGGGAGAGAAGGAGCGCCGTTTGACTTTTTCTATGTAGAATTGGCAGGAATTGAGATTGGACGCCATGTCGCGTTTGGAGAGCCCCTGATGTGCCTAAACAATGGAAACTCCCCACAAGTGACACCATTTTGGAAACTAAACCCCTTAAGGAACTTATCTAGATGTGTGGTGAGCACTTTGAACCCCCATGTGCTTCACAGAAGTTTATAACGTTGAGCCGTGAAAATAAAAAAATCGCATTTTTTCTACAAAAATGATCTTTTTGCCCCCAAATTTTTATTTTCACAGGCGTAACAGGAGAAATTAGACCACAAAAGTTGTAGTGCAATTTCTCCTGAATACGTCGATACCCAATATGTGGGGGTAAACCACTGTTTGGGCGCACCGCAGAGCTTGGAAGAGGAGGAGTGCCGTTTTACTTTTTCAATGTAGAATTGTCTGGAATTGAGATCGGACGCCATGTCGCATTTGGAGAGCCCCTGATGTGCCTAAACAGTGGAAACCCCCCACAAGTGACCCCATTTTGGAAACTAGACCCCCCATGGAACTTATCTAGATGTGTGGTGAAAACTTTGAATGCCCAAGTGCTTCACAGAAGTTTAGAATGCAGAGTCGTGAAAATAAAAAATATTTTTTTTCCACAAAAAAGATATTGTAGCCCCCAAGTTTTTATTTTCACAAAGGTAACAAGAGAAATTGGACCGCAATAGTTGTTGTCCAATTTATCCCGAGTACACTGATGTGCCATATGTGGGGGTAAACCACTGTTTGGGCGCACGGCAGAGCTCGGAAGGGAAGGAGTTACGTTTTGGAATGCAGACTTTGATAGAATGGTCTGTGGGCGTTATGTTGCGATTGCAGAACCCCTGATGTACCTAAACAGTAGTAACCCCCCACAAGTGACCCCATTTTGGAAACTAGACCCCCCAAGGAACTTATCTAGATGTGTGGTGAGAACTTTGAATGCCCAAGTGCTTCACAGAAGTTTAGAATGCAGAGTCGTGAAAATAAAAAATATTTTTTTTCCATAAAAAAAGATATTGTAGCCCCCAAGTTTTTATTTTCACAAGGGTAACAGGAGAAATTGGACCCCAAAAGTTGTTGTCCAATTGATCCCGAGTACGTTGATGCCCCATATGTGGGGGTAACCCACTGTTTGGGCACACGGCAGTGCTCAGAAGAGAGGGAGCGCAAAATTGGCTCTCATGTTTGGAGACCCCCTGATGTACCTAAACAGTGGAAACATCCCAACTCTAGCTCCAACCCTAACCCCAACACACCCCTAACCCTAATCCCAACCCGATCCATAATCCTAATCACTAACCCTAATGATAATCACAACCCTTACCCCAAAACAACCCTAATGTCAACCCTAACCATAACCCTAATCAAAACCCTAAATCCAACACACCCCTAATCCTAATCTCAACCCTAACCTCAAACCTAACCCTAATCCCAATACACCCCTAATCACAACCCTAACCTTAACCCTAATCCCAAACCTAACCCTAATCCCAAGCGTAACCCCAATGCCAACCCTAACCCTAATACCAGCCCTAATCCAAACCCTAACCCTAATCCCAACTCTAACCCTAACTTTAGCCGCAACCCTAGCCCTAAGTTTAGCCCCAACCCTAGCCCTAACCCTAAGGCTACTTTCACAATTGCGTCGTTTGGCATCCATTGCAATCCGTCGTTTTGGACAAAAAACGAATCCTGTAAATGTGCCCGAAGGATGCGTTTTTTGCCCATAGACTTGCATTGCCGACGGATCGTGATGGATGGCCACACGTCGCGTCTGTCGTGCACTGGATCAGTTGTGTTATGGCGGACCGTCAGCACAAAAAACGTTCAATGTAACGTTTTTTGTACGTCGCGTCCGCAATTTCTGACCGCGCATGCGTGGCCGTAACTCTGCCCCCTCCGCCCCAGGACATAGATTGGTGTTGTGAATTCTGCTCTTGGGCTCCCTCCGGTGGTTGTTGATGGTAATGCAGTTCTTCCTGAGCAGCAGTCTTGGACAGGTGCTTCAGCTAATTGCAATTCTAACTGGGGTATTTAGCTGTGCAGGACTCATTAGTCCTTGCCAGTAGTCAATGTTCCTTTGGAAGTGTTGGTCCTCTGCCTGGCCTCTCTTGCTTGCTGCCAATTCTGCAAAGATAAGTGTTTTGCTTCTTTTTTTAGACACACTGCTGTGTGTTTGTTTTCTGTGCTTATCTTGTTTTTATTTTGTTCCTGCTAGACTGTGCCTGATGTTTTTCTCAGTCTAGTTGGACTCGCTGGAGTCGCAGATATACTCTCCACATCTTTAGTTAGGTGGTGGAGTTTTTGTATTTTTCTGCTGTGAATATTTTGTAGTATTTTATGCTGACCGCATTGTATCCTGTACTTTCCTTTCCTATCTAGGTAGAAGTGGCCTCCTTTGCTTATCCCTGTTTTCTGTCTGCGTGTGTCTTTTCCTCTCCTACTCACAGTCATTATTTGTGGGGGGCTACCTATCCTTTTGGGGGTCTACTCTGAGGCAAGAGAGTTTTCCTATTTCCATCTTTAGGGGTATTTAGTTCTTAGGCTGTGTCGAGGTGTCTAGGTCTGGTTAGGCACACCCCACGGCTACTTCTAGTTTCGGACCTTTCTCAAGCAGAGAAAGGTCCACACCTTGGACTGAAACGTCGCACATGGGCCAATAAAATACTCTTATTTTTTCTACTGGAGTGCTGCCTTCATCTTTCTGGACAATAGCATGAGGTTTGGTATATACCTGGAAGGAATTTTTGCACCCTCTGTCTTCTTTTGGTGCTGCTTTTTGTTTTCTTTTTCTATACTTCTAGTTGCGGTGATAGGATCAGGGTTTGCGGTCAGTAAAGTTACCACTGCTCCAGCGAAGGTCATTTCATGCTGCTCCAAGGCCACCTGACCATAACAGATTGGGCAGCGGATGCGTTGAAAAACTACATCCGCTGCCCACGTTGTGCACAATTTTCACAACGTCCGTCGGTATGTCAGGCCGACGCATTGCGACAGCCCCGTACCAACGTAAGTGTGAAAGAAGCCTAACCCTAAATTTAGCCCCAACCCTAACCCTAAATTTAGCCCCAACCCTAACCCTAAATTTAGCCCCAGCCCTAACCCTAGCCCTAACCCTAGCCCTAACCCTAGCCCTAACCCTAGCCCTAACCCTAACCCTAATTTTAGCCCCAACTGCTCTTCTCCTGTCAGCCGGCAGATGGCGACAGATGGCGGGCGCACTGCGCAAGCGCCCGCCATTTTCTTTTGCCAAGAAGATGCCGGCGGCCAGGAGGAGCAGCAGGAGGACCCAGGGACACTGGTGAGTATAATAGGGTCCCCGAATCCCCCTATTCAGAGGACAGAGAATTACACTTTGACACTTTGCTTTTTTTTTTTTTTTGCGGTCACCGGTAAACAGTTAATTACCGGCGATCGCAAAACAGGGGTCGGTAAAACCGACCCCGATCATGCTCTTTGGGGTCTCGGCTACCTCCGGCAGCCGAGACCCCAAAGATTCTCACGGAGCCGGCCGGCGGGCGCACTGCGCATGCGCCCGCCATTTTGAAGATGGTGGCGCCCATCGGGAGCCACAAGGAGCACCGGGAGAGACAGGTAAGTATTGGGGGGCTACCTGGGACCCCATTTCTCTGTCCTCTGATGTGCGATCACATCGGAGGACAGAGAAATTAAAAAGAAATCGCGTTGTTTTTTTTTTGCGATCGCCGGTAAACGGTTAATTACCGACGATCACAAATGCGGGGTCGGTAAAAAAAACCCCGAATCATGTTCTTTAGGGTCTCGGCTACCCCCGGCAGCCGAGACCCCAGAGAAAATCGGACTCTGGGGGGCGCTATTTACTTTTTCCACAGCGCCGTTAATTAACGGCGCTGTGGTTTAAGTACCCTTAGCGGCCGCCGTTAAAAGGCGTATCGGCGGTCGTTAAGGGGTTAATTTACAAAATGGATCCATCAATCTGTTTGTTTATCTCTGGAATTATACATCTCATAAAAGATACAAAGTGTAATATCAGCCTAATCTTAGCTGTCGAGATAATCAAAGACAAAAAAAAAATCAACTTTGAATTGTAAAACCTCATTCAGTCATCTGTGAAACACAGTCATATGGACCGTGGTGTACGGACTTGGACACTGGCCTCATGACCCAAACTCAAAAATCTCATACATGCCTATGAGGCAGTCAGGTTTGGGTCAGAGGACCCGCGGCTAGTCTGTACAACATTGTCAACACTTGAACGTCTGAATGAGGTTATAGTGAAACAGAAGATTGCACAGCCATCGCCCGAAACTAGTATTAGTCTTCTTCCTATAATTCCATATCCAGAGCCAGTGAGAGACTCATTTTCGCAGTTGAAGCAGACATTTACATCAGATTTACGATGACTTGAATGTTTGTACATTTTCAACAATGATGTGACTTGGAATAAATCATTGAAGAAAGTAAGCCAATGTAAATAACAGACCAAAGAGATTTGCATATTCCAGTTGTGCAACTCGAACATCTGTAGTTTGCAGCTCTAGTAGAATTAATAAAGACCTGATGCTAAAGGGAAACGGCCAAGTGACTTATGTTTCCGATCCAATGACAGCAGAAATCAAGCTTGGCTCCCCAATGACAGAAAGATGGGGCGATTTTGAGAAAACACTGTTTAAGCAGGAGCTGGAAACAGAGAAAGTTGTCATCAAGATACCGCTGGATTCTGCCCATCATACTCAGATTTCTCACAACACAAACAGGGAGAAAAGACCTATCAATCAAGCAGAGGCGGTGGGTGTAGAAGCAGCAAGGACTTGGCCTGAAGACTAGTCACTTCATTCCAAGCTCCAATTCAATCTATGTTTTCTCTTCAACACAGAAACTCAGTTTTGGACTGTCATAACAGACATAGTTGATTCTGTATTTTCATGCCACAAATTTAGAAAGAATATAAACACAAGGAAAGGAGTACCAAACCACCCGTAAATAAAATCTAATATTTATTAGTAATAAATATAAAAGCATGTAACATAAAATACAAATACAAAAATAGTATCAAAAAGTGTATATTACCATGGACAAACAAATTAAAATGGGAAGGACACAAACAGAAACCAACCACTTTACATAGTGTACACAGGACCATACATATCTGGCATTACATATAGCAACATCTAACACAGGTTAGAAAGAAAGATCCAGGGTAAAACCACATGAATCACCACAATTGTGGCCCAAGACTAGGTATCCCGAACTCAGTGTGATGTATGCCAGTTAAAGTAAAGGTATCTCACCCAGATAGGTCCGTGTGTGTGGTTAGACGCAGCCCCAACGCACGTTTCGCGTGGGCTTCCTCAGGGGGCCATGTTCGCAATTGTGTGTCTCCAATCTATATATGTACCCTGCACACCTGTCCCCATTGTGGACACAATCAGCAACGCATGTCGGCGAGGTCCGCAGGACCGGATGTGACATCACCGCAAAGGGTCCTGTGCGACGCGCACTGGTCACGGCCATTGCCATGGTAACCGCAGCCAGCGCGCGCCGCAGTACAGACGCCGAGGCGATGCCCCCGCCCGCACACATCGCGGACATGCGCACATGTCCTCACACATCGAAATTTAGAAAGAACCAGCAATGCCTTTATTCTCCATATGCTTTATGGCCACAAAAATTATGTTTTAATTGGGTGATATTTTTAATTAATGATAAATTGTAACATCGTGGCATTAAAAAAAAACCAATGGAGCTAGGAAAGATACCTTTTTTGCTTTAAAATGTCATCCACCCTGCTTATAGACCAAGCAATGACTGCAGAAAGGGGTCAGAGCAGCTGAGAAACAGGGAACGGGCACATTTAGCACAGGGGACTAATATTTATACGTGCGTCTATGGCTGGGAGGCAGCACCAAGAATGGTGGAGTTGCTCACTTCTGGGAAGAAGGGGATTCTTATAACCTCTTTGCAATTTGTTTTTAAGATAGACAGGAAAGATATTTATGTAAATGTGGCAGACTCGTGCTCGGACAAATGCTTCTTTGATGGGATTGGCAGAGGGGTTTGAATGGTAGTACAAAAGCTATGGCTGTAGTCAATGTCAGGCGTTAGGATGGAAATACAATAGGCAGACGTGAGAGTGTTGGAGATGGTCACACCGGTTTAAAGGCACTCTGCCAGTACAGAATGACTGTTCAAACTAAGTCCCGCCACTCGGTGCTTCACAGCGGAGTCAATCATGTATACTCACCTTCTCACGTGCTTGTTTTCCATCAGTCTCCACCCCATTCTTTGATTGACAGCTCTATCTTCATAGAGCCAGAGAAGGGAGGATATAGATGGAAACCAAGCAGGTGGGAATGTGTATGTAAATAATTGGCTGCACTGTGACGCTCCAAGCGCCTGTACTTTGTTTGAACAGTCATTCTGTGCTGACAGAGTCCCTTTAAAATCAAGTTGGGTGAGGACAGGGAAGGCAATAAATAATTATGAAATACTGAAGATGACTTTGATGTTAATGAGAAGACAGACTATTCACCAGTAAAAGGGATGGGTTCATCATCAATAGTCATTAGCGCACCCCTCTTCTGCCTTCCAGCTTTGTGCTTGTCAGGGGTATTGTGATCCAGATGATTGACACTTTGCCCTGGTGCTATGGCTGAGTTTTGGACCTGAATTGTGTGATTTCTCACGCTGCTATACATGACAGCATCATAGAAATGCAAGGAGCTCTGAAACTAACCAAATCCAGACAGATTCAGGGCAGCACTTGCAAGCTGTATAGTAAACAGATTGTAAGCGCACGCTCCAAGCCTAAAACACCGGCCAGCACATGACCTAAAGACTGTTTCATTGTTTCAATACTCCAATAATATTTCTGAGTATAGGCTACTCATTATTGTCACAATATATATTTTTTTTAATAGCCTATTCCTTTATTGTAAGACAATTATGATGTGTCTGAGTATTTTAAGACTGAGTCACGTTGTAATATTATCCCAATAATCTTTCTATACTTTTAGTCTCTTGTTTATATATCACTGTAGTTTGCATATTTACTAAGCAGTGAAGCAAGTTTCTCATCTCTTTACAGGATCAGTAGTTTCACACTAGCATTTTGCTGAGCTGCGGACTTCCTCCGTGAAGCCCCACCCATGGCTGCACCTCCACTGCTCAGCTCCGCCTATGTTCGCATGCGGCCTGCGTACCTATCTTTAACATTAGGTACACAGGTCGTGCGGATGCCTCCACATGTGACATTTTGACGATGCAGAGAAAAACAGAAATTCCAACCAGCTGCGTTCGACGCGGGTCGCCGCATCGTCAAAACGACACATGCGGAGGCATCCGCACACGACCTGCGTACCTAATGTTAAAGATAGGTATGCAGGCTGCATGCGGACGTAAATGGCAGCGGAGGTGCGGCCGTCGGCGGGGCTTCACGGAGGAAGTCCACAGCCCTCCGCAGCTCAGCAAAACGCTAGTGTGAAACTAGCCTAAGGTTGCCAATATCCCATTCAGTTAGTAACCATCTGCAAATTCTTAATTTTCCATCTTTTCACAGTCTTAAAAAAACACGTAGGAGCAAATATGCACCGCATTCATTTTTACAGCATCTAAAAAAGTACTGCTTCATCTTACGCATCCAGTACCCACAAGAAGTCTAAGTAACATAGTTGTTAAGGTTGAAGGAAGACTTTAAGTCCATCTAGTTCAACCCATAGCCTAACCTAACATGCCCTAACATGTTATAATATCAACGATTAAGGGGGTGCTCACTGTTGTTAGGTGCCAGGAGAAAAATCCAATTCAATTAAAGTCTGAAACTCCGGCACTCAAGACAAGAAATGATAAATTTTCAAGAAAAAAATTCTTTATTGCAAGACACAACGTTGGTGGGAATCCACATGTGGTGGTTAATTTATAATGGTTGATATTAAACAGTGTATATGGTTCTCAACGTTTCGGCTTTTGAGCCTTTTTCAAGAGATAACGGTCTGCAACATACACAAAAAGATGTAAGTAAAATGCAATTTCCATATACAGTATTCATACACAATGATAGATAAAAAACAATAAACAAAAATACATGAAAACACTGTTACATTCCACAGCAAAACACTTTGTGAACAATAGTTCTTCTCAAGATTAAACTGAGTCTTATATAGGATTCACCAACCTATATATCTCACTAATTAACAATGTGAAAATAAAAAATAAAAATGAATCTTGGATAACTAAATAATTTACTAAATATTTTACGGTATTTTACTGGATACTTTATGGTAGTTCCACCTAATGATCACCTAATAATCAAGGGAAGCCCAAGACCATGAGAAATGAGAAGAAAAAAGAGAAATATCATTAAAAAGAAGAAAGTAGAACAAGTAGGGGCAGCCGCCCAGTGTGAAACCTCCAACTGGTATCATTAGTGAAGGCAGTGGCTTCAGTTCTTATACAAGCATAAAATCGCTGACATATTAGAAAAGCATGAGATCGCTGGCATATTAGGAAAAAATGTTGAGATCGCTGACGTATTAGAAAAAAACATATTAGTAAACATATCAAATCGCTGATATATAAGAAAAAATATATATGGGATCGCTGATATATAAGACAAAACATGAGATCGCTAGCACATAAGAAAAACACTGATATCCAGAAAAACAAGATATTCAAAAAAAACGCTGCTAGAAGCAGCAAAAAATGCCATATTACTATCTGTGATAAAGTGCCGATATGTAAGTACCAAGTTATGAAACATAAGTCAAGATACATAATTATAAGAAATAAGAATAAGCCAAAGGTGTATTACTTATCAGCCTTGGTATATGGGTGGAACTCCCACTAGGAAAAATAAACAAAAACATATCAAAAAACATATCAAAAACCCAGAACAACCCGAAACCAACTGAAAACCCATATCTTGCTAGAGACCAGCTGGAATATCCGCTCCAAGACATGATACCTTAAAGACAGGTGCCGCAAGCGCATCCGGTGTGGAGGTCCGGGAGGAAGTGACCATACAGCAGGGAGGTGAGCGGTATGTGACAAAGCGGCTTTTTATCCGGTGCGATGAACACGCCGTGTTGAGTGTATCCGGGTCATCAAACTGACCTACGGGGTGGAGCATAAGTGAGTGAGGTGCAGTTCGGAAGGGCCGAGAGACGCCGGACAGAGCCGAAGTCAAAGACGCTACTGCGCATGCGTGGACCCAGCGGCGTTCTAGCTTTGCAGCATACAGGAGGGAATCCCAGCTAGAACGCCGCTGGGTCCACGCATGCGCAGTAGCGTCTTTGACTTCGGCTCTGTCCGGCGTCTCTCGGCCCTTCCGAACTGCACCTCGCTCACTTATGCTCCACCCCGTAGGTCAGTTTGATGACCCGGATACACTCAACACGGCGTGTTCATCGCACCGGATAAAAAGCCGCTTTGTCACATACCGCTCACCTCCCTGCTGTATGGTCACTTCCTCCCGGACCTCCACACCGGATGCGCTTGCGGCACCTGTCTTTAAGGTATCATGTCTTGGAGCGGATATTCCAGCTGGTCTCTAGCAAGATATGGGTTTTCAGTTGGTTTCGGGTTGTTCTGGGTTTTTGATATGTTTTTTGATATGTTTTTGTTTATTTTCCTAGTGGGAGTTCCACCCATATACCAAGGCTGATAAGTAATACACCTTTGGCTTATTCTTATTTCTTATAATTATGTATCTTGACTTATGTTTCATAACTTGGTACTTACATATCGGCACTTTATCACAGATAGTAATATGGCATTTTTTGCTGCTTCTAGCAGCGTTTTTTTTGAATATCTTGTTTTTCTGGATATCAGTGTTTTTCATATGTGCTAGCGATCTCATGTTTTTTCTTATATGTCAGCGATCCCATATATATTTTTTCTTATATATCAGCGATTTGATATGTTTACTAATATGTTTTTTTCTAATACGTCAGCGATCTCATCATTTTTTCCTAATATGCCAGCGATCTCATGCTTTTCTAATATGTCAGCGATTTTATGCTTGTATATGAACTGAAGCCACTGCCTTCACTAATGATACCAGTTGGAGGTTGCACACTGGGCGGCTGCCCCTACTTGTTCTACTTTCTTCTTTTTAATGATATTTCTCTTTTTTCTTCTCATTTCTCATGGTCTTGGGCTTCCCTTGATTATTAGGTGATCATTAGGTGGAACTACCATAAAGTATCCAGTAAAATACCGTAAAATATTTAGTAAATTATTTAGTTATCCAAGATTCATTTTTATTTTTTATTTTCACATTGTTAATTAGTGAGATATATAGGTTGGTGAATCCTATATAAGACTCAGTTTAATCTTGAGAAGAACTATTGTTCACAAAGTGTTTTTCTGTGGAATGTAACAGTGTTTTCATGTATTTTTGTTTATTATTTTTTATCTATCATTGTGTATGAATACTGTATATGGAAATTGCATTTTACTTACATCTTTTTGTGTATGTTGCAGACAGTTATCTCTTGAAAAAGGCTCAAAAGCCGAAACGTTGAGAACCATATACACTGTTTAATATCAACCATTATAAATTAACCACCACATGTGGATTCCCACCAACGTTGTGTCTTGCAATAAAGAATTTTTTTCTTGAAAATTTATCATTTCATGCCCTAACATGTTGTTCCAGAGGAAGGAAAAAAAAACCATGTGGCAAATAATAAGCTCCACATTGGGGAAAAAAATTCCTTCCCGACTCCACATACGGCAATCAGACTAGTTCCCTGGATCAATACCCTAACAAGGAATCTAGTATATATAACCTGTAACATTATACTTTTCAAGAAAGGCATCCAGTCCCCTCTTAAATTTAAGTAATGAATCACTCATTACAACATCATTCGGCCTTCTTTCCTCCAGACGTAGAGGATGCCCCCTTGTTCCTGTCTCAGGTCTATGATTAAAAAGATCATCAGAAAGGTCTTTGTACTGTCCCCTCATATATTTATACATTAAAATAAGATCACCCCTTAGCCTTCATTTTTCCAAACTAAATAGCCCCAAGTGTAATAACCTATCTTGGTATTGCAGACCCCCCAGTCCCCTAATAACCTTGGTCACTCTTCTCTGCACCCGCTCTAGTTCAGCTATGTCTTTCTTATACACCGGAGACCAGAACTGTACACAGTATTCTAAGTGTGGTCGAACTAGTGACTTATATAGAGGTACAATTATGTTCTTCTCATGAGCATCTATGCCTCTTTTAATGCATCTCATTATTTTATTTGCCTTTGTAGAAGCTGCCTGACACTGGCCACTAAATGTGAGTTTGTCATCCACCCATACTCCCAGGTCTTTTTCATTCATGGTTTTGCCCAGAGTTTTAGAATTAAGCACATAGTTATACATCTTATTACTTCTACCCAAGGGCATGAACTTACATTTATCCCCATTAAAGCTCATTTGCCATTTATCAGCCCAAGCTTATAGTTTACATGAATCATCCTGTAATATAAAATTGTCCTCCTCTGTATTGATTACCCTGCAGAGTTTAGTGTCATCTGCAAATATTGAAATTCCACTCTGTATGCCCCATACAAGATCATTAATAAATATGTGAAAAAGAAGAGGGCCCAATACTGACCCCTGTGGTACCACACTGCTAACCGCTACCCAGTCCGAGTGTGCTCCATTAACCCCTTTACCCCCAAGGGTGGTTTGCACGTTAATGACCGGGCCAATTTTTACAATTCTGACCACTGTCCCTTTATGAGGTTATAACTCTGGAACGCTTCAACGGATCCCAGCGATAATGACATTGTTTTCTCGTGACATATTGTACTTCATGATAGTGGTAAAAATTCTTTGATAGTAACTGCGTTTACTTGTGAAAAAAACGGAAATTTGGCGAAAATTATGAAAATTTCGCAATTTTCCAACTTTGAATTTTTATGCAATTAAATCACAGAGATATGTCACACAAAATACTTAATAAGTAACATTTCTCACATGTCTACTTTACATCAGCTCAATTTTGGAACTGACACTTTTTTTTCGTTAGGGAGTTATAAGGGTTAAAAGTTGACCAGCAATTTCTCATTTTTACAACACCATTTTTTTTTAGGGACCACATCTCATTTGAAGTCATTTTGAGGGGTCTATATGATAGAAAATACCCAAGTGTGACACCATTCTAAAAACTGCACCCCTCATGGTGCTCAAAACCATATTCAAGAAGTTTATTAACCCTTCTGGTGCTTCACAGGAATTTTTGGAATGTTTAAATAAAAATGAACATTTAACTTTTTTTAACAAAAAATTTACTTCAGCTCCAATTTGTTTTACTTTACCAAGGGTAACAGGAGAAAATGGACCCCAAAAGTTGTACAATTTGTCCTGAGTACGCTGATACCCCATATGTGGGGGTAAACCACTGTTTTGGTGCATGGGAGAGCTCGGAAGGGAAGGTGTTGTAAATTCTGTTATCGAACTCCCTCCTGTGGTCATGAATGGTACTTCGGCGAGTTCTGTCCATGGACTCCCTCTGGTGGCTGTGAGTGGAGCTGCTGCTTCTGAGGTTCCTTCCACAGGTGATTTAGTTTATTCTTTGGCTGGCTGCTCTATTTAACTCCACTCAGATCGTTACTCTAAGCCAGCTGTCAATGTTCTTGTACTGGTTCAGTTCGGTCTTGGATCTTTCTGGTGACCTGTCTACTCCAGCAGAAGCTAAGTCCCTGCTAGTTTATTATTTGTTCATTGTTTTCTTGTCCAGCTTGCTATCATGATTTTGCCTTGCTAGCTGGAAGCTCTGGGATGCAGAGTGGCACCTCCGCACCGTGAGTCGGTGCGGAGGTCTTTTTGCACACTCTGCGTGGTCTTTTTGTAGTTTTTTGTGCTGACCGCAAAGATACCTTTCCTATCCTCAGTCTGTTTAGTAAGTCTGGCCTACCTTTGCTGAAACCTGTTTCATTTCTGTGTTTGTGACTTTCATCTTAACTCACAGTCAATATATGTGGGGGGCTTCCTTTACCTTTGGGGAATTTCTCTGAGGCAAGGTAGGCTTTATTTTCTATCTCTAGGGCTAGTTAGCTCTTAGGCTGTGAAGAGGCGTCTAGGGAGAATCAGGAACGCTCCACGGCTATTTCTAGTGTGTGTGATAGGATTAGGGGTTGCGGTCAGCAGAGCTCCCACTTCCCAGAGCTTGTCCTTTGTTAGTTTGACCATCAAGTCTTTTCGGGTGCTCCTAACCACCAGGTCTTTAACAGTACAGCTGGCCCAAATTATTAATGCATCTCAATAGAGGGAAAAGAGAAGTTCTGAGACCATTTTTTTTTCTCTGCAGCGTGTTTTGTCTTTCTTTTCCCCTTAACCTCTGGGTGGCTCAGGACACAGGTGTAGATATGGACATTCAAGGTCTGTCCTCTTGTGTGGATCAACTCAATGCAAGGGTACAAAACATTCAAGATTTTGTGGTTCAGAATCCGATGTTAGAGCCTAGAATTCCTATTCCTGATTAGTTTTCTGGGGATAGATCTAGGTTCCTGAATTTCAAAAATAATTGTAAACTGTTTCTTGCTTTGAAACCCCGCTCCTCTGGTGACCCCGTTCAACAAGTAAAAATCATTATTTCTTTGTTGCGTGGTGACCCTCAAGACTCGGCATTTTCCCTTGCGCCAGGAGATCCTGCATTGCGTGATGTAGATGCGTTTTTTCTGGCGCTTGGATTGCTTTATGATGAACCAAATTCAGTGGATCAGGCAGAGAAAATCTTGCTGGCTTTGCGTCAGGGTCAGGATGAGGCGGAGGTATATTGTCAGAAGTTTAGAAAGTGGTCTGTGCTTACTCAGTGGAATGAGTGTGCCCTGGCGGCAATTTTCAGAAAGGGTCTTTCTGAAACCCTTAAGGATGTCATGGTGGGATTTCCCACGCCTGCTGGTCTGAATGAGTCTATGTCCTTGGCCATTCAGATCGATCGGCGCTTGCGGGAGCGCAAAGCTGTGCACCATTTGGCGGTATTCTCTGAGCATAGGCCTGAGCCTATGCAATGTGATAGGACTTTGACCAGAGCTGAACGGCAAGAACACAGACGTCGGAATGGGCTGTGTTTTTACTGTGGTGATTTCACTCATGCTATCTCCGATTGTCCTAAGCGCACTAAGCGGTTCGCTAGGTCTGCCATCATTGGTACGGTACAGTCTAAATTTCTTTTGTCCGTTACTCTGATTTGCTCTTTGTCGTCCTATTCTGTTATGGCATTTGTGGATTCAGGCGCTGCCCTGAATTTGATGGACTTGGAGTTTGCCAGGCGCTGTGGTTTTTTCTTGGAGCCTTTGCAGTATCCTATTCCATTGAGAGGAATTGATGCTACGCCTTTGGCCAAGAATAAGCCTCAGTATTGGACTCAATTGACCATGTGCATGGCTCCTGCACATCAGGAGGATATTCGCTTTTTGGTGTTGCATAATCTGCATGATGTGGTCGTTTTGGGGTTGCCATGGCTACAGGTCCATAATACAGTTTTGGATTGGAAATCTATGTCTGTGTCCAGCTGGGGTTGTCAGGGGGTACATGGTGATGTTCCATTGTTGTCAATTTCGCCTTCAACTCCTTCTGAAGTCCCTGAATTTTTGTTGGATTACCAGGATGTATTTGATGAGCCCAAATCCAGTGCCCTACCTCCCCATAGGGATTGCGATTGTGCTATTAATTTGATTCCTGGTAGTAAGTTTCCTAAGGGCCGACTGTTCAATTTATCTGTGCCAGAGCACGCCGCTATGTGGAGTTATATAAAGGAATCCTTGGAGAAAGGTCATATTCGCCCGTCGTCATCACCGTTGGGAGCAGGGTTCTTTTTTGTGGCCAAGAAGGATGGTTCTTTGAGACCTTGTATTGATTACCGCCTTCTTAATAAGATCACAGTCAAATTTCAGTACCCTTTGCCGCTGCTGTCTGATTTCTTTGCTCGGATTAAGGGGGCTAGTTGGTTCACCAAGATAGATCTTCGAGGGGCGTATAATCTTGTGCGTATTAAACAGGGCGATGAATGGAAAACAGCATTAAAATACGCCCGAGGGCCATTTTGAGTACCTGGTTATGCCATTCGGGCTTTCCAATGCTCCATCTGTATTTCAGTCCTTTATGCATGACATCTTCCGAGAGTACCGGGATAGATTCATGACTGTATATTTGGATGATATTTTGGTCTTTTCGGATGATTGGGAGTCTCATGTAAAGCAGGTCAGAATGGTGTTCCAGGTCCTTCGTGCGAATTCCTTGTTTGTGAAGGGGTGAAAGTGTCTCTTTGGAGTTCAGAAGGTTTCATTTTTGGGTTTCATTTTTTCCCCTTCTATTATCGAGATGGACCCTGTTAAAGTTCAGGCCATTTATGATTGGACTCAGCCGACATCTGTGAAGAGCCTGCAGAAGTTCCTGGGCTTTGCTAATTTTTACCGTCGCTTCATCGCTAATTTTTCTAGTGTTGCTAAACCGTTGACTGATTTGACCAAGAAAGGTGCTGATGTGGTCAATTGGTCCTCTGCGGCTGTAGAGGCTTTTCAGGAGTTGAAGCGTCGTTTTTCTTCTGCCCCTGTGTTGTGTCAGCCAGATGTTTTGCTCCCGTTTCAGGTCGAGGTTGATGCTTCTGAGATTGGAGCAGGGGCTGTTTTGTCGCAAAGAAGTTCTGATGGCTCGGTGATGAAACCATGTGCCTTCTTTTCTAGAAAGTTCTCGCCTGCTGAGCGGAATTATGATGTTGGCAATCGAGAGTTGTTGGCCATGAAGTGGGCATTCGAGGAGTGGCGACATTGGCTTGAAGGAGCCAAGCATCGCGTGGTGGTTTTGACGGATCACAAGAATTTGACTTATCTCGAGTCTGCCAAACGGTTGAATCCTAGACAGGCTCGATGGTCGCTGTTTTTCTCCCGTTTTGATTTTGTGGTTTCGTACCTTCCGGGCTCTAAGACTGTGAAGGCTGATGCCCTGTCAAGGAGTTCTGTGCCTGACTCTCCGGGTGTTCCTGAGCCGGCGGGTATTCTCAAAGAGGGGGTAATTTTGTCTGCCATCTCTCCTGATTTGCGGTGGGTGCTGCAGAAGTTTCAGGCTGATAGACCTGACCGTTGTCCAGCGGAGAAACTGTTTGTCCCTGATAGATGGACTAGTAGAGTTATCTCTGAGGTTCATTGTTCGGTGTTGGCTGGTCATCCTGGAATCTTTGGTACCAGAGATTTGGTGGCTAGATCCTTTTGGTGGCCTTCTTTGTCACGGGATGTGCGTTCTTTTGTGCAGTCCTGTGGGACTTGTGCTCAGGCTAAGCCCTGCTGTTCTTGTGCCAGTGGGTTGCTTTTGCCCTTGCCAGTCCCGAAGAGGCCCTGGACGCATATTTCCATGGATTTTATTTCAGATCTCCCTGTCTCTCAGAGGATGTCGGTCATTTGGGTGGTTTGTGATCGCTTCTCTAAGATGGTCCACTTGGTACCCTTGTCTAAATTGCCTTCTTCCTCTGATTTGGTGCCATTGTTTTTCCAGCAAGTGGTTCGTTTGCATGGCATTCCGGAGAACATCGTCTCGGACAGAGGTTCCCAGTTTGTTTCGAGGTTTTGGCGGTCCTTTTGTGCTAGGATGGGCATTGATTTGTCTTTTTCTTCGGCTTTCCATCCTCAGACAAATGGCCAAGCCAAACGAACTAATCAGACTTTGGAAACATATCTGAGATGCTTTGTTTCTGCTGATCAGGATGATTGGGTGTCCTTCTTGCCTTTGGCCGAGTTCGCCCTTAATAATCGGGCCAGCTCGGCTACTTTGGTTTCGCCATTTTTCTGTAATTCTGGTTTTCATCCTCGTTTCTTTTCAGGGCAGGTTGAGCCTTTGGACTGTCCTGGTGTGGATACTGTGGTGGACAGGTTGCAGCAGATTTGGACTCATGTGGTGGACAATTTGACATTGTCCCAGGAGAAGGCTCAACGTTTCGCTAACCGCCGGCGCTGTGTTGGTCCCCGACTTCGTGTTGGGGATTTGGTCTGGTTGTCGTCTCGTTATGTTCCTATGAAGGTTTCCTCTCCTAAGTTTAAGCCTCGTTTCATTGGTCCGTATAAGATTTCTGAAGTTCTCAATCCTGTGTCATTTGGTTTGGCCCTTCCAGCTTCTTTTGCCATCCATAATGTGTTCCATAGGTCGTTGTTGAGGAGATACGTGGCACCTGTGGTTCCCTCCGTTGATCCTCCTGCCCCGGTGTTGGTCGAGGGGGAGTTGGAGTACGTGGTGGAGAAGATTTTGGATTCTCGTATTTCGAGACGGAAACTCCAGTACCTGGTCAAGTAGAAGGGTTATGGTCAGGATGATAATTCCTGGGTTTTTGTCTCTGATGTTCATGCTGCCGATCTAGTTCGTGCCTTTCATTTGGCTCGTCCTAATCGACCTGGGGGCTCTGGGGAGGGTTCGGTGACCCCTCCTCAAGGGGGGGGGTACTGTTGTGAATTCTGTTATCGAACTCCCTCCTGTAGTCATGAATGGTACTTCGGCGAGTTCTGTCCATGGACTCCCTCTGGTGGCTGTGAGTGGAGCTGCTGCTTCTGAGGTTCCTTCCACAGGTGATTTAGTTTATTCTTTGGCTGGCTGCTCTATTTAACTCCACTCAGATCGTTACTCTATGCCAGCTATCAATGTTCTTGTACTGGTTCAGTTCGGTCTTGGATCTTTCTGGTGACCTGTCTACTCCAGCAGAAGCTAAGTCCCTGCTAGTTTATTATTTCTTCATTGTTTTCTTGTCCAGCTTGCTATCATGATTTTGCCTTGCTAGCTGGAAGCTCTGGGATGCAGAGTGGCACCTCCGCACCGTGAGTCGGTGCGGAGGTCTTTTTGCACACTCTGCGTGGTCTTTTTGTAGTTTTTTGTGCTGACCGCAAAGATACCTTTCCTATCCTCAGTCTGTTTAGTAAGTCTGGCCTACCTTTGCTGAAACCTGTTTCATTTCTGTGTTTGTGACTTTCATCTTAACTCACAGTCAATATATGTGGGCGGCTTCCTTTACCTTTGGGGAATTTCTCTGAGGCAAGGTAGGCTTTATTTTCTATCTCTAGGGCTAGTTAGCTCTTAGGCTGTGAAGAGGCGTCTAGGGAGAGTCAGGAACGCTCCACGGCTATTTCTAGTGTGTGTGATAGGATTAGGGGTTGCGGTCAGCAGAGCTCCCACTTCCCAGAGCTTGTCCTTTGTTAGTTTGACCATCAGGTCTTTTCGGGTGCTCCTAACCACCAGGTCCATAACAGGAAGGAGCGCCGTTTGACTTTTCAATGCAAAATTGACAGTAATTGAGATGGGACGCCATGTTGCGTTTGGAGAGCCACTGATGTGCCTAAACATTGAAACCCCCCACAAGTGACACCATTTTGGAAAGTAGACCCCCTAAGGAACTTATCTAGAGGTGTGGTGAGCACTTTGACCCACCAAGTGCTTCACAGAAATTTATAATGCAGAACCGTAAAAATAAAAAATCATATTTTTTCACAAAAATTATCTTTTCGCCCCCAATTTTTTATTTTCCCAAGGGTAAGAGAAGAAATTGGACCCCAAAAGTTGTTGTACAATTTGTCCTGAGTACGCTGATACCCCATATGTGGGGGTAAACCACTGTTTGGGCGCATGGGAGAGCTCGGAAGAGAAGGAGCGCCGTTTGACTTTTCAATGCAAAATTGAGAGGAATTGAGATGGGACGTCATGTTGCGTTTAGAGAGCCACTGATGTGCCTAAACATTGAAACCCCCAAGTGACACCATTTTCGAAAGTAGACCCCCTAAGGAACTAATCTAG
Organism: Ranitomeya imitator; assembly: GCF_032444005.1. Classification (NCBI taxonomy): domain Eukaryota; kingdom Metazoa; phylum Chordata; class Amphibia; order Anura; family Dendrobatidae; genus Ranitomeya; species Ranitomeya imitator. The sequence continues at coordinate 553,481,660 of NC_091286.1, read as the reverse complement.
ATGTGTTTTGAGCGCTTTGACCCACCAAGGGCTTCACAGAAGTTTATAATGCAGAGCCGTAAAAATAAAACAAAATTTTTTTCCCACAAAAATTATTTTTTTAGCCCCCAGTTTTGTATTTTCCTGAGGGTAACAGGAGAAATTGGACCCCAAAATTTGTTGCCCAATTTGTCCTGAGTGCGATTATACACAATATGTGGGGGGAACCACTGTATGGGCGCATGGGAGGGCTCGGAAGGGAAGGAGCGCCATTTGGAATGCAGACTTGGATGGAATGGTCTGCAGGTGTCACATTGCGTTTGCAGAGCCCCTAATGTACCTAAACAGTAGAAACCCCCCACAAGTGAAACCATTTTGGAAAGTAGACCCCCTAAGGAACTTATCTAGATGTGTGGTGAGCACTTTGACCCACCAAGGGCTTCACAGAAGTTTATAATGCAGAGCCGTAAAAATAAAACAAAAATTTTTTCCCACAAAAATTATTTTTTAGCCCCCAGTTTTGTATTTTCCCAAGGCTAACAGGAGAAATTGGACCCCAAATGTTGTTTTCCAATTTGTCCTGAGTACGCTGATACCCCATATTTGGGGGGAACCACCGTTTGGGCGCATGGGAGGGCTCGGAAGGGAAGGAGTGCCGTTTGGAATGCAGACTTAGATGGAATAGTCTGCAGGCGTCACATTGCGTTTGCAGGGCCCCTAATGTACCTAAACAGTAGAAACCCCCCACAAGTGACCCCATATTGGAAACTAGACCCCCCCAGGGAACTTATCTAGATGTGTTGTGAGAACTTTGAACCCCCAAGTGTTTCACTACAGTTTATAACGCAGAGCCGTGAAAATAAAAAATCTTTTTTTTCCCACAAAAATTATTTTTTAGCCCCCAGTTTTGTATTAAATTGGACCCCTAAAGTTGTTGTCCTATTTGTCCTGAGTACGCTGAGACCCCATATGTTGGGGTAAACCCCTGTTTGGGCACACGGGAGAGCTCGGAAGGGAAGGAGCACTGTTTTACTTTTTCAACGCAGAATTGGCTGGAATTGAGATCGGACGCCATGTCGTGTTTGGAGAGCCCCTGATGTGCCTTAACAGTGGAAACCCCCCAATTATAACTGAAACCCTAATCCAAACACACCCCTAACCCTAATTCCAATGGTAACCCTAACCACACCTCTAACCCTGACACACCCCTAACCCTAATCCCAACCCTATTCCCAACTGTAAATATAATCTAATCCCTAACCCTAACTTTAGCCCCAACCCTAACTTTAGCCCCAACCCTAACTGTAGCCCCAACCCTAGCCCTAACCCTAACCCTAGCCCTAACCCTAATGGGAAAATGGAAATAAATACATTTTTTTAATTTTTCCCTAACTAAGGGGGTGATGAAGGGGGGTTTGATTTACTTTTATAGCGAGTTTTTTAGCGGATTTTTATGATTGGCAGCCGTCACACTCTGAAAGACGCTTTTTATTGCAAAAAATATTTTTTGCGTTACCACATTTTGAGAGCTATAACTTTTCCATATTTTGGTCCACAGAGTCATGTGAGGTCTTGTTTTTTGCGGGACGAGTTGACGTTTTTATTGGTAACATTTTCGGGCATGTGACATTTTTTGATCACTTTTTATTCCGATTTTTGTGAGGAAGAATGACCAAAAACCAGCTATTCATGAATTTCTTTTGGGGGAGGCGTTTATACCGTTCCGCGTTTGGTAAAATTGATAATGAAGTTTTATTCTTCGGGTCAGTACGATTACAGCGACACCACATTTATATAATTTTTTTATGTTTTGGCGCTTTTATACGATAAAAACTATTTTACAGAAAAAATAATTCTTTTTGCATCGCTTTATTCTCAGGACTATAACTTTTTTATTTTTTTGCTGATGATGCTGTATTGCGGCTCGTTTTTTGCAGGACAAAATGACGTTTTCAGCGGTACCATGTTTATTTATATCTGTCTTTTTGATCGCGTGTTATTCCATTTTTTCTTCGGTGGTATGATAATAAAGCGTTTTTTGCCTCTTTTTTTTTCTTACGGTGTTTACTGAAGGGGTTAACTAGTGGGCCAGTTTTATAGGTCGGGTCGTTATGGACGCGGCGATACTAAATATGTGTACTTTTATTGTTTTTTTTTAATTTAGATGAAGAAAAGTATTTATGGGAATATTTTTTTTTTTTCATTATTTATGAATATTTTTTTTATATTTTTTTATTTATTTTGTCCCGGGGGGGACATCACAGATCAATGATCTGACAGTTTGCACAGCACTCTGTCAGATCACCGATCTGACATGCAGCACTGCAGGCTTCACAGTGCCTGCTCTGAGCAGGCTCTGTGAAGCCACCTCCCTCCTTGCAGGATCGGGATCCGCGGCCATCTTGGATCCGGGGCTGGAGCAGGCAGGGAGGGAGGTAAGAGACCCTCGCAGGAACGCGATCACATCGCGTTGCTGCAGGGGGCTCAGGGAAGCCTGCAGGGAGCCCCCTCCCTGCGCGATGCTTGCCTGTACCGCCGGCACATCGCAATCATCTTTGATCGCGGTGTGCCGGGGGTTAATGTGCCTGGGGCAGTCCGTGACCACTCCTGGCACATAGTGCCGGATATCAGCTGCGATAGGCAGCTGACACCCGGCCGTGATCGGCGGCGCTCCCCCCGTGAGCGCTGCCTATCGCATATGATGTACTATCCCGTCGGTGGTCATAGGGGCACACCCCACCTCGACGAGATAGTAAGTCTAATGTCAGAAAGGGGTTAATAACCACCCTTTGTTTCCTATCCCTGAGCCAGCTCTCAACCCACTTACACATATTTTCACCTATCCCCATTATTCTCATTTTATGTATCAACCTTTTGTGTGGCACCGTATCAAAAGCTTTTGAAAAGTCCATACTACACTACGTCCACTGGGTTCCCTTGGTCCAGTCCGGAACTTACCTCTTCATAGAAATTGATCATATTAGTCTGACATGAACGGTCCTGTTATGATCTGGTAATTCAGTACCACAATGGACATAGAAGTCAGAGCACATACAGTGACCTGACAATAACCCAAAAACATAGAACGAGCTCTGAGACGTGGGAACTCTGCTGACCGCAATCCCTAATCCTCTCCAACCACACTAGAGGCAGCCGTGGATTGCGCCTAACGCTCCCTATGCAACTCGGCACAGCCTGAGAAACTAGCTAGCCTGAAGATAGAAAATAAGCCTACCTTGCCTCAGAGAAATGCCCCAAAGGAAAAGGCAGCCCCCACATATAATGACTGTGAGTTAAGATGAAAAGACAAACGTAGAGATGAAATAGATTTAGCAAAGTGAGGCCCGACTTTCTGAACAGAGCGAGGATAGGAAAGGTAACTTTGCGGTCAACACAAAACCCTACAAACAACCACGCAAAGGGGGCAAAAAGACCCTCCGTACCGAACTAACGGCACGGAGGTACACCCTCTGCGTCCCAGAGCTTCCAGCAAGCAAGAAAAAACAAAATAAGCAAGCTGGACAGAAAAAAACAGCAAACAAAATAGCAAAAGCGGAAGTTAGCTATGCAGAGCAGCAGGCCACAGGAACGATCCAGGAGGAAACAGGTCCAATACTAGAACATTGACTGGAGGCCAGGATCAAAGCACTAGGTGGAGTTAAATAGAGCAGCACCTAACGACTTCACCACATCACCTGAGGAAGGAAACTCAGAAGCCGCAGTACCACTCTCCTCCACCAACGAAAGCTCACAGAGAGAATCAGCCGAAGTACCACTTGTGACCACAGGCGGGAGCACTGCCACAGAATTCACAACACGGTCCCTAGTATACCCGTGCTGATACTGGGTCATGAGGTTATTCCTCTTCAGATACTCCAGCATAGCATCCCTTAGAATGCCCTCCAGGATTTTACCCACAATAGAGGTTAAGCTTACTGGCCAATAATTTCTGAGTTCAGTTTTTGTCCCCTTTTTGAATATTGGCACCACATTTGCTATACGCCAGTCCTGTGGTACAGACCCTGTTATTATGGAGTCTTTAATGATTAAAAATAATGGTCTTTCAATGACTGTACTTAATTCCTGCAGTACTCAGGGGTGTATCCCATCCGAGTCCGGAGATTTGTCAATTTTAGTGATTTTTCGACGCCGACATACTTCCTGCTGGGTTAAGCAGGTGACACTTAATGGGGAATTATCACTGATCATATTGTCTGCCATGGGGTTTTCTTGTGTAAATACAGATGAAAAAAAGTCATTTAGCATATTGGCTTTTTCCTCATCCACCTTTTCACCCAAACTATTTTTAAGGGGGCCAACACTATCATTTTTTAGTTTCTTACTATTTACGTAGTTAAAGAATATTTTGGGATTATTTTTACTCTCCCTGGCAATGCGTCTCTCTGTCTCAGTTTTTGCTGCCTTGATTTGCTTTTTACAGAATTTATTTAATTTTCTGTATTTATTCAATGCCTCATCACTACCTACTTCCTTTAATTCTCTAAATGCTTTCTTTTTGTCATGTATTGCGCCCCTTACAGCTCTATTTAGCCACATTGGTTTCCTCCTATTTCTAGTATGTTTATTCCCATACGGTATATACTGTGCACAGGTCCTATCCAGGATGCTAATAAACGTCTCCCATTTTCTTTGTGTATTTTTATGTCTCAGGATATCATCCCAGTTAATTGCACTAAGATCATCTCTCATCTGTTGGAAATTTGCCCTCCTGAAGTTTAGTGTCCTTGTAACCCCTCTACTACACATCTTATTAAAGGATACATGAAAACTTATTATTTTGTGATCTCTATTCCCTAAGTGACCCCCAACCCTTATATTAGATATGAGGTCTGGCCTGCTGGTTAATATTAGGTCTAGCAGTGCCCCCCTTCTTGTTGGCATTTCAAAAACCTGACCGGCACATCCAAACATAGACTAAGTGTTGGGTCCTGAACCAATTGTCAAAGGTAATTGTCTCTCATGTCTTTGCTGGAACTGCAGGTTTCTGTTCCCCAATCTATTTCAGGGTAGTTGAAGTCCCCCATAATAATGACTTCCCCTTGTGTCGCAGCTTCATCTCTTTGCTTTACGAGGATATTCTCTGTTGCTTCCATTATTTTTGTAGACTTATAACAAACCCCTATCAGTAATTTATTATTTTTTCCCCCTCCTCTTATCTCCACCCACAGGGACTCTACATTTTCATTATTCACCTATATTATCACGCAGGATGGGTTTTAAGGATGATTTTATATATAGACACACCCCTCCCCCTCGCTTATCCATTCGGTCATTTCTGAACAGACTATAACCCTGCAAGTTAACAGCCCAGTCATGGCTCTCATCCAGCCACGTTTCAGATATCCCCACCATGTCATAATTATGCTCCAACACCATTAATTCAAATTCGTCCATTTCGTTGGCAAGGCTTCTGGCATTAGTATATTCATTTTATGTATCTCTCTGCACCTCTATTCTTTCTTAAATTATTAATTGATTTAACCCCACCCCCCATGCTGCCGCCACCCCCAACTTCCTTATTTGTGCCCAGGTCTCTATCTGCACTATCTTCCCCTCCTATAAAATGAATACCCTCCCCCCATTCCCTAGTTTAAACACTCCTCCAACCTTCTAGCCATTTTCTTCCCCAGCACAGCTGCACCTTCCCAATTGAGGTGCAGCCCGTCCCTAGCGTAGAACCTGTAGCCAACTGAGAAGTCGGCCCAGTTCTGAAGGAACCCAAACCCCTCCTTCCTACACCAGTTCTTGAGCCACTTATTAACCTCCCTAATCTCCCGTTGCCTCTCTGGCGTGGCACGTGGTACAGGCAGTATTTTGGAAAATACCAAGTTGGAGGTCCTTGCTTTCAACTTGCAGCCTAATTCCCTGAAATCGTTTTTAAGGACCTTCCACCTACTTCTAAATTTGTCATTTGTGCCAATGTGCACCATGACCGCTGGGTGCCTCACCAGCCCATCCCAGTAATCTGTCCACCCGATCAGTGATGTGTCGGACTCGAGCGCCAGGTAGGCAGCACACCGTTCGATGATCCCTGTCTTTGTGACAGATTGCCCTATCTGTTCCCCTAATAATTGAGTCCCCCACTACCAGCACCTGTCTGGCCTGCCTTCCTCTCCTATTTCCCTCTTTACTGGAGCAGTCACTCCTACGACTTTCAGAGGAAGTTGAGAAGATCATTTATGAGAGCTTTTTACCTTCTTGATGTCAAGCCTTTTATCAGTCATAACATCAACCCTAGGGATTTCACCCGTAGTCATTAGTTTCATGCAGCCATAGGGTAAATAATAATTGTATGAATCCACAGTTTGAAGACAAAAAGGGGTAGACAGCACCGCTCTGTAGCAGAATCTTTGTTTCACAGGTGTAATTAGCAATTGCAGGCTAGACCTCAGGATTCCGGGTGCTTCTCCAGAAAAAACATCATAATATATCGTGAAGATAAGAAGATGGATAGCACTCACCGATTCTTTTAAAATTCCATGCTTTATTCAGACAATTAAAACATCATGGCCAGAAGAGTGGATCTAGGAGTGTGTGAGCCAGTGCTGACGACAGCCGTTTAGCGCTGAGCAGAGCTTCCTTTTAAAAGGATCAGTGAGTACGATCCATCTCCTTATCTTCACTAAATAATAATTGTGATCTCAACAGGCAGGTTTCAAACAATCTAGATTAGTAAATTGATTCTAATTCTAAAAATTAACCAATACATTGTGTTAAGAATGTGCTGTAAAAAGAAAGAAGCTATGAAGTGTATCCATGGCTGCTGAGGCCAATAAAAAAGAATTACAAATTACTTTGTCACCTATTTATTCTGCACAGAAAGATAGTGAAATCTGGAAAGAGACAGGACTGATACTCTGAGAAATACACAATACTGCTGTGCACTTAATAGCGGTCATAAATGTGTCCAATTACCGTAGTCTAGGTGGGTAGTGAATTCTGTGCTTTTAGCTCTCTCTATTAATCATCAGTCTATGAAGTAATTACACAACACTGCGGTGATGGAGCCACAGCAACAAACAGCTGTTAATGTATCGAGAGATACATTTCACTGGGATAGTTCACTTCAAACAACTTCTAAGCATAAGTTGTAAAAAAAAAATTTCAGTTGACTAGCTGACTGGGGCCATAAATATACAGATAATTTATTTTAAGAAAATCATATTCAAGAATGTTCAAAAGGAATGCACAATGCTGTAAAAAAATCATATGTATAGTAAGTGGCAGCCCACTTCAATCCAATATTGCGGCCAGCATGCAGCCAGCGGATAAGAAAAGGGTGAATCAAACACCCGAAAACTCCGCCCATATGACCGAAAACCGGTCTCACCAAATTCAGGTGACAGGTTCCCTTGTAACTCGCACGAGTCTCTTGCATCAATACCTGGCACTGCCACCAACACTCAAGACCGGAGCATGCGGCTGCATGTGTTTCTATGCAGCTGAAAGTTCCATTCCAGAGATCCAGCGGCGGTGCCGAGTATTGATGAGAGAGACTCATGCGAGTTCCTCGCATTACACTCACAAGTGTGACCCCAGCCTTACAAATTGTAAGTAAAAGGCTTTTTTTTCTGCCCACTCTCTCCTTGTGAACTCCCCAGCTCCTTCAGGGTTACCTTTAGTCTCTGAGAATTTTAGTGAACGACCCTCTCTTGACAAGTTTGTCGTGGTACCATATGCTTCCCATTTAATGGTGCTCTGGTGAGGGAGAAATCCTCGGAGATTGGGATATATATATATATATATATATATATATATATATATATATTTTTTTTTATATAACCCAACCCTGACTTGTTTGGAGCTCTCCATAGTCCTTACGGTGTTTAGTTAGTGGTGCTTATAGGTGTTGCAGCCCCTGTGGCCTTTCAGAAAAGGTGTATAAATACGGACAGACCATGTGACACAGTGAACGGAAGTCCACCTGTGTACAATCTATGTATGTGACTTCTAAAAGGTAATCCCTTGCACCAGAAATTTTTAGGGGCTTCGTACCAAAAAGGGGGTAACTATATATATGCATGTGCAGGGTCGGACTGGCTCACTGGAGAATTCTACGGGGGAAGCCAGGCACTGACACCTGCGTCATACAGGACCGGAGGCTGGCTAGAGCCCCTACTGCTCCAGGGGCCCCAGCCAGTGGTGTGTCGCTAATAGCAGCTTCTATGCGGCCCGCGAGTCAAGGGGGTGGGCCCGCACGGTGTCAGTGGAGCAGCAGCGGGTGACAGGAGGCACAAGCCGGCTGCTGCGGCTAAAGAGAAATTATTCACTCTTCCTCACACCCTCATGGGCATGGAGAGTGAATATTCATTTCACTTTAATTGCAGGCAGTGTTAGCTACAGGCTGCGGCTAACACTGCCTGCTATCAGGGCTGGCAGACCAGGGCCCCCACTTCCACAGCCCATGCGGCCGCAATGAAGCCGGTAAGGCAGGGTGGCCCAGTGTCAGGGCTGCCCCCCAGTGCGCACCGCAATCAACTGTATTGGAATCATAGACGTAGATACAGTTGAAAACAACAATGGAGGCGAGAGCGTCAGATCATGCTCCCTCTCCCACATTCCCCTCTGCCTCTAACACTGTGGGTGCACGATAAGCTCACTTCATCGCGTACCCGCTGTGTCGGGCAGATGGCAGTGTAGCTGCTGATACCGGACCCATAATCAGAGTGGGAACAAGAAGGAGAGGTATTGTTTTTTTTTATATATCTGAGTCCTGGTGACCATAAGACTGTAGGACTGTGGGGTTACATTCTAGCGGCGAGGATGGGGGAGGCTGCACTATACCCTATGAGGGGGCTACATTATATTCTGTGTGTGGGCTGGCCGCGACCATTCAGCGATATTGCAGCAGGATTTAAGCACTGCTTCATAAATAAACTACATACATATTCTAGAATACCCGATGCATTAGAATGGGGCCACCATCTAGTAGATATGTAATAGCAAGGCCGATGTTTATTAATGAGCCCGAAACACCGTGTCTGCGAATTGAGATATTGATTTGGCTTTTATCCTAAGTCATATTGCACGACTCATTAAAGAGTTGATTGTGACTTGTAGGATCGCTACTTCCAACAGGTGGCACTATAGAGTTAAGTCCACTTTTTCACAGAAAAGGCAGTTTGCATATTAATTAACGTTTAATTTAAAAAAAAAATTAAGGATGAAGGAAAGCGTACTTTCCAAAACGCGTAGGAATTGAATGGTCCCTGTTGCACCCTGTATCAGACGAGCAGGCAAACACAGCGGCTCCATGTTGTTGATGACGTCACTCCAGGTCCTGCCCTGACCATCGCACACAGCACAGCGAGGCAGTAACAGGCAGCTGGCTGATCGGAGCTCCCACACGCCACCTGAATTTCTTTGCCACCCGCATCACTAGGAGAGAAGAAGTGGTGTCGCCTAACAAGGTAACAGCGGCGTGTTACAGATTTCCGACCCGGTTAATCTGTACTAACACGCGCCACATCACCTTAATCTCTAGAAGCTCTGCCACCAGCCAGGGCCTCTTCTACCAAATTCTTTTTTTTTTGTAATTCTTTATTTAATTTTCCAAATAACAAAACAAAGATCAAAGAACATATGCTCACGAACTGGCCTCGATTATGCACTGAATACAGCAGAGATTAAATGTGTTTAAGAACAAATGCTATGGTAACAGGCAGGGCTGAAAGAAAAACAAGTGAGCATAATAACAAACAACTTATTCAGGTCTAGGATAGGAAATTAGCCTTGAAATTAAGCGACTACCAGGTAGATATATAGAAAAGGCTAGAAGATGTGACGGTAGGACTTCTAGTAAGCAATTTTTGCTGCTAAGGAATGAGGAAGGATGAGAGGCTCAAATAGAAGGTTTGTCAGGTTAAATACGGTAGCTAAAAAGCAGGGCTGAGGGCAAGGTTGAGGGCATGGCCACGGCATCGCACTCAGAAGGGGAGGGAAGGGGGAGGGATCAAGAGTCGAGGAACGTGATCCAACAGAGGCAAAGATGAGCTCCAGAGGGGAGATCAACCGAGCCCGGTAGGAGGGGATGAAAATTTAATCCAGGGAAGCCAAGAGGTTTGAAATTTCTCATGGGTGTGTTTCCCAACTAGAGAGCTCTTCTAAGCGGTACAAATCGTGCACCTTAAGAGTCCATTCTCTCAGTGTTAGAGGAGTCGGTTGCCTCCAATGTGTAGAGATCAAGTGTTTAGCGGCTGCCAGTAAGATGGGGAGCAGCTCATGTTTCCCTGGTTTAAAGGTAGATGATGGGAGGGAGAGTAAAACCTCTCTAATTCACTCTAATCGGACTCCTTTTTTATAGACTTCTGTACAACTTGTTACTCCTTTATCGTTCTATTTTTTTTTTTACCCTACAGGCTCGCAGTATAATAACTTTGCAAGTTTCATTTTAGGTGGCTGCAATAATCCACCAGATACCTGATCACACAACCCTTACTGCTTACTTTTTCCGCAGGTGGTTAGCACTATATGTTATTATTCTCATAGCATCATCAATCAAATTCTCTTGGCTTTTTGGGCATATTGCAATCGAATAATACAGGATCCTTTTGTCTCCACGGTGTATATTTTAAATATTTTACTATCCTCCTCTTATGTACACTATACAGCTCTTTAATATTTATCCAGAGTAAACATATTTCTTCTATTTAGATTTCATTTAGTGTGTTTTTTCGTTATCTAGGGATTCAACATTGTTTTCATCTGGTTTCCTATGCGCAAATCTAATAATTTTAAAACCCTAGACACTTGGCGCAGCTTTTTAGTGGTGTTATTGTGCCAGGGTTGTCCGTTGATACGTCGCACTGTGCCATGAATGAGAGAGGCAACCGTGTCAATAGCTGATGAGAGAGTGGCATTGTAGAAAGCAGTGGCGCTGTGTCGTGGACTGAGGATATGGATGCCAGTGGTAGGATAGAGTCAGAGTGTGTTGGTGTGCAAGGTTTCTGCGGGGGTGCGCATGTTGCTGGACATGGGTGACCGGTGAGAAGGACAGGGATGAGAAAGTGAGCAGATGGTGGTCAGGTAGAGGGAGAGGGGAGGTGGTGAAGTTAGATAGAGAGCAGAGATGGGTGAAGACCAGGTCTAATGTATGTCGGTCTGTGTGGGTGGCTGCGGAGGACCACTGAGTAAGTCCAAAAGATGAAGTAAGGGACAGAAGTTTGGAGGCTGTTGATTGAAGGTTATCAGTGGGGATTTTGTAGTCACCCATGATGATGAAAGAGAGAAAGTGAAGAAGCCAGGTGGCGAATTGGTCAAAGGAGGTGGCCGGGCCCTGAGGTTGGTATATGACGGTCACTTGGAGGTTGGAGGAAGAGTAGATGTGGACAGAGTGGACTTCAAAGGAGGGGAGGATGAAGGAGGGTAGAAGTGGGATTGGGTTAAAGGTGCAGTTAGAAGAAAGGAGAAGACCCACTCTCCTCCACTGTGTCTGTTGCCAGGGCGAGGAGTGTGGGTGAAATAGAGGCCGCCGTACCAGCGCAGAAGGGGAGGCGGTATCAGAGGGTGTTAGCCATGTTTATGTGAGGCCAAGGCAAGCTTGTGAGAGAAAAAGGTCATGAAGCTTATTGCAGATTGAGCGGGCATTCCAGAGTGCTCCAGAGAGGGAGCAGGGGGGTGGGCGTCAGGGGTACGGGTTTTATGTTGGAAAGATTGCGCTAGTTCATATTAGATAGGGAACAGGGAGCGGTAGGAGGGGGTAGTAATGGGAGGTATGGGCTGCGGGGCCCGAGGTTGGGAGATATGTCACCAGCAGTGAGGAGAAGCAGAGAGAGACAGCAGGAGGGAGAAGGAGAGTGGGTGGCTTGTTTTATTAGGACAGATTTGAGGTTGAGGAGCAGCTCAGCAGAGGCGGTCAGGTGGGCAGGAAAGAGGGAAGGGGAGATGATTATTTGGTTAGAGGGTGCTGGGGATAGCGAAGGAGAGTGAGGATTAGTGGAGCAAACACTGTAAGGGCATATGTAAACATGGTGAAGGAGTAAGATGGGTTAACAGAAAAGCGAGATACAAGTAATAAGTGCTTACTCAGCAGACATACTGTACCCAAAAGAGACAGATACATAGTGTGGGGTCTTGACTCCTGCCATGACTAACTGCTGTTGAAATTACTGCACATCATGATACTTTAGCTGCCGTGATACTTTTTCTAGTGGGAGACGCGTGCCCCCCTGGAATGCTTCTAAATTTATAGGTCTAAGTAGAGGATCAGATGAAGGGGATTGTGGGACCTGATTTGGGATAAATTAGCAGTTTTCCAACACACCGAAGAAGGTTACATGATCAAAGGCTCTGGGCCTGGCTACATCCATATGCTGTAACACCTTGCACCAGTTAACATCTCCTGTGGCAACAGCATGGATACACAGCAGTGAGTACAATGCAACAAATTGATTTAGTACATATTCAGCAGGAACTCTTATATACCATTAAAGGGAATGTTGCAGGATGATAAGCAGATGACAGCAAGCAGATATTGTACCATTAAAGGGAATATTGCCGGATAAGCAGTAGATGACGTGTACTACCTTATATTATATCCTGATATTAGCTTGTTTTATTGCACAATTGGTGGCCTTGTATTTATTTCTACGTAGCTACATAGTAGACCACAAGAATGATTTTCTCTGGTGGGCCCCAAGGTGCTCCAGTCCGACGCTGTGCACATGCCAATTTTGTTATAGTAGCTCAAATTTAAATTTATGCCTATATTTTTCTCACGACACCAACAGACTATTTAGTGCTGATGCATAGAATGAAAATCGGATTACAAAAATATTTAAACAGGTTGTAATTAGTGATGAGTGAGTGTGCTCGTTACTCGAGATTTCCAGAGCATGCTTGGGTGTTCTCCGAGTATTTGGACGTGCTCGGAGATTTAATTTGTGTCGCCACAGCTGCATGATTTGTGGCTGCTGGACAGCCTGATTACATGCAGGGATTGCCTGTTTGTTAGGGAATCCCCACATGTATTCAGGCCGTCAAAATACTCAGAACACTCAGCATGCTCGGGAAATATCGAGTAACGAGCATACTCGCCCATCACTAGTCGTAATGGGTCAAAATGTGTAAAAATTCAAGGGGGTAAATACTTTTGCAAGCTACTATACCTGTCTGTTAGTTCTTAGCTCCATGAGAAATGAGCTACTTGCAATTCAGTTTGCAGAATCCTTAAACAGTCCTAGGCCACGTTCAGTATTTTACATCAGTATTTGTAAGCCAAAACCACGAGTGGGTTAAAAATGCAGAAGTGGAAGTGGTGACATGTTTCTTTTATACTTTTCCCCAATACTTCCATTCCTGATTTTGGCTTACAAATAAAGATTTTAAATACTGAATGTGTGAACGTGACCCAATGTTGACACTTGTGCCCATTGAAGTCATGATGGTGTTATATAATGCAATGCACTATTTTAGATGTCGCTTTATGTACTTGGTAATTTGCATGCACTAAGTTCGTTACAGACAGGGTTAACAATTGGGACTAGCCCAGGATGGGAGGAGCTACACTGGCATACAGGCTACAACTTCCTGGTAGTGGGTGAGATGGCGTTTGGCAAGTGAGAACTATAGCCCTAAGGTCTATTTACAGACCTGCATGTAACGGGCGTTTGTCAGCTACAAGGAAGACCTGAGATCAGATTGTACATCCTAAGGAACGGGAAGAGACACCGGCAAAGTGGAGTTCAGGCAGAAAGCCTAGGTGAGAATGAAGGGAAGAATGTGGTTCTAGGTTCATGCCAGGGAAGCCTTTGAGACGGTACAGAAATTTGCTCAGAGGGAGCAAAAGGCCCAATTAAACGGGAAGTAAGAGAAATTTGAAGGTATTATCATACAGATGTACCCCGGCCAGTAGTGTCATCACAGGGCAACTGGGAACGGTGATTAGCAGTGAGGGGCCATAGCATTATACCTTGACTGTGCAGTCCTCACGGAGGTGGCGGGGGTTACAAAGCTTCCCATGATGGTTTGCTCGACTGTTGTGAATCTTAGGAAAAAGTAATGCATCAACACATGTAACTTGAAAGCCTCTATCTCTGCATATTGAAGAATCCATTAAGCATTGTGCGTACTATCTGATGTACATAGTCCTTATCAAGTTATTGTCCAGCAAAGAAAAGTTTATTTTTGGACTTTAGGTCTCCCTCACTCATCTCGGTACCATCTGGTCCTGGCCTCACAACTATAATGGCACCATGTGGTCTGGAGAGGCGTAAACACCAAGGTAACAACAGCACACACACTTAGCCAGGACCCTCATTTTCATGTAGAGTGGCAGGGCATGGAGGCTGCTCCTCTTGCCCACGACTGTCGCTCTCCACTTATATTTGTCCTAACTGCCTCCTCAAGGGAAATTTCTGATATGTTTAGGCATAAATGATCTCATAGAAAAATACATCCTGTAGAAGATTCTACCCAGTACACTGTACAGGATGCACATTAGAATAGAGATGTGAGGTGTTCAATCTCATTTGACAAACTTTTTAATTTCCCCATTTGGATAGGAAAATCCCCCAATTCATTCGTAAAGGCCCCTTTACACTTTAGATTGAAGTTAAAAGGGGATATCTGGTCAAATTCTATAAGTCTGCAGTCACTCGGTGTGACTGCAGACTTCTGATTCCCCTCAGGACTGCAGGGATTCGCCAGTTTCTGAGCGGGGACCAGATGGTACTGTATGTACGAACTAGGCGCCTTTCACACATCAGTTCTTTGCCATCATTCGCAATCTGTCGAATTTTGAAAAAAAACAGATCCTGCGACTGATGCCGCCGGATCCGTTTTTTTCTCAGACTTAGTAACATAGTAACATAGTTAGTAAGGCCGAAAAAAGACATTTGTCCATCCAGTTCAGCCTATATTCCATCATAATAAATCCCCAGATCTACGTCCTTCTACAGAACCTAATATTTGATACAATATTGTTCTGCTCCAGGAAGACATCCAGGCCTCTCTTGAACCCCTCGACTAAGTTCGCCATCACCACCTCCTCAGGCAAGCAATTCCAGATTCTCACTGCCCTAACAGTAAAGAATCCTCTTCGATGTTGGTGGAAAAACCTTCTCTTCTCCAGACGCAAAGAATGCCCCCTTGTGCCCGTCACCTTCCTTGGTATAAACAGATCCTAAGCGAGATATTTGTATTGTCCCCTTATATACTTATACATGGTTATTAGATCGCCCCTCAGTCGTCTTTTTTCTAGACTAAATAATCCTAATTTCGCTAATTTATCTGGGTATTGTAGTTCTCCCATCCCCTTTATTAATTTTGTTGCCCTCCTTTGTACTCTCTAGTTCCATTATATCCTTCCTGAGCACCGGTGCCCAAAACTGGACACGGTACTCCATGTGCGGTCTAACTAGGGATTTGTACAGAGGCAGTATAATGCTCTCATCATGTGTATCCAGACCTCTTTTAATGCACCCCATGATCCTGTTTGCCTTGGCAGCTGCTGCCTGGCACTGGCTGCTCCAGGTAAGTTTATCATTAACTAGGATCCCCAAGTCCTTCTCCCTGTCAGATTTACCCAGTGGTTTCCCGTTCAGTGTGTAATGGTGATATTGATTGCTTCTTCCCATGTGTATAACCTTACATTTATCATTGTTAAACCTCATCTGCCACCTTTCAGCCCAAGTTTCCAACTTATCCAGATCCATCTGTAGCAGAATACTATCTTCTCTTGTATTAACTGCTTTACATAGTTTTGTATCATCTGCAAATATCGATATTTTACTGTGTAAACCTTCTAGTAGATCATTAATGAATATGTTGAAGAGAACAGGTCCCAATACCGACCCCTGCGGTACCCCACTGGTCACAGCGACCCAGTTAGAGACTATACCATTTATAACCACCCTCTACTTTCTATCACTAAGCCAGTTACTAACCCATTTACACACATTTTCCGCCAGACCAAGCATTCTCATTTTGTGTACCAACCTCTTGTGCGGCACGGTATCAAATGCTTTGGAAAAATCGAGATATACCACGTCCAATGACTCACCGTGGTCCAGCCTATAGCTTACCTCTTCATAAAAACTGATTAGATTGGTTTGACAGGAGCGATTTCTCATAAACCCATGCTGATATGGAGTTAAACAGTTATTCTCATTGAGATAATCCAGAATAACATCCTTCAGAAGCCCTTCAAATATTTTACCAACAATAGAGGTTAGACTTACTGGCCTATAATTTTCAGGTTCACTTTTAGAGCCCTTTTTGAATATTGGCACCACATTTGCTATGCGCCAGTCCTGCGGAACAGACCCCGCCGCTATAGAGTCCCTAAAAATAAGAAATAATGGTTTATCTATTACATTACTTAGTTCTCTTAGTACTCGTGGGTGTATGCCATCCGGATCCGGAGATTTATCTATTTTAATCTTATTTAGCCGGTTTCGAACCTCTTTTTGGGTTAGATTGGTGACCCTTAATATAGGGTTTGTAGTATTATTGTATTGTTATTGTATTATTATTTATTGTTATAGCGCCATTTATTCCATGGCGCTTTACATGTAAGGAGGGGTATACATAAAAACAAGTACAATAATCTTAAACAATACAAGTCATAACTGGTACAGGAGGAGAGAGGACCCTGCCCGCGAAGGCTCACAATCTACAAGGGATGGGTGAGAATACAGTAGGCGAGGGTAAACCTGGTCATGCAGCGGTTTGGTCGATCAGTGGTTACTGCAGGTTGTAGGCTAGCCGGAAGAGGTGGGTCTTCAGGTTGTTTTTGAAGGTGTCGATGGTAGGTGAGAGTCTAATATGTTGGGGTAGAGGGTTCCAGAATAGGGGTGATACGCGAGAGCAATCTTGTATACGATTGTGGGAAGAGGAGATAAGAGGGGAGTAGAGAAGGAGATCTTGTGAGTATTGGAGGTTGCGTGTAGGTAAGTACCGGGAGACGAAGTCACAGATGTATGGAGGAGACAGGTTGTGGATGGCTTTGTATTAGCGACAGATTGTGACGGATGGCCTCACGTTTCATGCGTCGTTCGCAGGATCCATCGAAAATTGTTTGTCCGGCGGCTGGAGACAACGGACAAAGTAACTTTTTTTGTCTCCATCTTAAAAAAAAAAAAAACCAGACAGCGACGGATCCATCGCCGTGTGTCTTTGCTAGAATGGAAGCCTATGGCGCCGGATAGGTCAAATAACAGAATCCGGTGACGGATTTAGTTTGTTTTTTTAATTAACTGCGCATGCTTCACTTTTTTTGGATTTAATTAGTCAGCCCCCCTAGTCGGATCCGTCAAAAAAACGGATACGTCGCATAAGTTTTTCACAATCTGTGACGGCTCAGTCGATCCAACAGATTGTGACTAGTGATGACCGAGTATACTCGGTACTTAAGATTTCCCTAGCATGCTCAGGGGTCCTCCGAGTATTTGTAAGTACTCGGAGATTTAGTTTTCTGCACCACAGCTGAATGATTTACATATGTTAGCCAGCATAAGTACATGTGGGGGTTGTCTGGTTGCTAGGGAATCCCCACATGTAATCAGGCAGGCTAACAGATGTAAATCAGTCAGCTGAGGTGCAGAAAACTAAATCTCCGAGTACTTACAAATACTTGGATGACACCCGAGCGTGCTTGGGAAATCTCGAGTTCCAAGTATATTCGCTCATCAGTTTTTTGCCATCGGTCACAATTAGTGATGTTTGAAAGGGGCCTTAAACATACTTCAGGCTAGTGCGCATGGCCGACTAGAGGATGCGGCCTCACTTAATACAAGTGTGGGCACTGGGGGGATTCATAAAGCAGCATTCACACAAGAGTGGCTGCAGACTTAAAGATTTGGACCGGACAACCCCTTTGATCAAACTGATTAATTTCAGTGTGACCAGCCAACCATATGATGTGTACGTTGGCCTCCTGACTCTGCCTGGATGATGATCTCAGGGAAGATGGGGATTGGGGAGATTTAATTCAAACACGTGACCGTTTTGTGCACAGGGAAGATAAGTCGCTGCCAGCTGAGACAAATTAGGACAGTAATATTGAGCAGAGGCATATGAAAAAAAAAAAAAGAAAGTGGGACTATTGCCAAGTGTAAGGGGCATAAGAATATAGTACACTCTGAATGCAACCATGGTCTAACAGGAATCTTCTAAGTAATCCTAATTTAGTGACATTTTCTAATCTGTGGAAAACAAAACGTTTTCTCATATTAAGAATGGAAAAGGACCATAAAATTAAAAATAAGAATAAAAAAAAACAAAACAAAAAAAAAACACGTGGATAGACAGAGGATGGAAAAGCACAATACAAGTTATTTTGCAAAAATAAATAGCAACTTTATTGGTGGGCTAGCTAAACAAGATTTGCGCCAGATCAAAAATCAAGGAGTTTATACAAACAGTGAAATAAAGCCACAAGCTGTGTGGTCATATTGACACAGAAATTATCTACAAATTTGAACGCCATCTGCCGGGTCTCCAGAATGTTCCAGACATTCCAATACCATGATATGCTGTATACTCCAAGGCAACCTGTGGCTCTCCAGATGTAGATAAACTACAGCTCCCAGCATGGAAAGGATTGGCAGGGTATGTGGCAAGTTGTAGTTTTGCTAATCAGATCAACAAATTTGAAGCACACAAAAAAATCTTAACATTCATTTTCAAGGACGTAACAGGCCGAACACTTCAAAAACAATGGTTTATAACTGTAACCATTTCATGAGATGCTCAAATATCTGTCTTCTTACTGAAGGTAACGCTGTAGGCTCTTCAGGGCGGGACGGATACATGTCTGCACAGTGAGCAGCATCTGTAACAATAAAGCAAAAATCTGGGTACTGTATGCAACTAGAATAGATTGGGGAATATTACCGGGAGTAATTTCTATAGTAAAAACTAAATCATTAAATGGACTTAATGAACTCATTGATGAGGAAATATACCCCTGACTGCTAGCATTTCAGTTACACTTCATGCACAATAAGACAAGCGAGTATTTAAAAAAAGGAACCGGTCAGGTCCCACGTACCCCCAGAACCACCATCAGTTGTGTCTGCATAGCTAAATATCATGGTATTAAATTACATTACAGTCCTGGTATTACACTACACACAAACAGATCTTTAGAAAAGTATTTTGAAAGTCCATTTTGATATATAAATGAGGCCTCTGACCAGTTGATGGGGCGTTAGTGCCCTCAGACTAGTAAGCCCACTTAACATGTCTTACAAGCGCAGACGTCATCGCCAGCACTATACATACCTCGAGATTGCCGTCAGCTTCTGTCCTTTACTGCATTGATCCTCTGAAGCCGGTTGCACGCATCCCAACTTCAGAGAGGCGCATGATCGGAAGTGAAGAAGACTTCCGATCATGCACCGTGCGCCTCCCTGAAGTCGGCACCTGACCTAAGGCCTTGTAGGTCCTTCTTAAATGAGAGATTTATGATGAAGGAAAACCGTACATATCTCTGATCAGTGCCTGGGGGGTTGTGGTTGGTGCTGCCCAAACAGTATAAATCAACAAATTACAAAACTGACAGATTCCATGCTCTTGACTTATTGGTAAGAATGGCGGTTACATTAGGCACTGATTTTTTTTTTTTTTTTTATATAAAATGTATTTAGTATTTGGCGTGGTTTGGTTTTTATTCGCACCTTTACTGATGAAAGTAAACAAAATGGAGATGAAAAAAAAAATTTAATTTAGTTGCCCAATAGTTTTGCACCCAATTTTCTAAGAGACAAAAAACTCACTTTTGCTTTCTAAGATATTCAGGTTTCTTAAGGTACCTTCACACATAACGATATTGTTAACGATATCGTTGCTATTTCTGACGTAGCAACGATATCGTTAATGAAATCGTTATGTGTGACAGCGACCAACGATCAGGCCCCTGCTGGGAGATCGTTGGTCGCTGAATAAAGTCCAGAACTTTATTTCGTCGCTGGACTCCCTGGAGACATCGCTGGATCGGCGTGTGACACCGATCCAGCGATGTCTTCACTGGTAACCAGGGTAAACATCGGGTAACTAAGCGCAGGGCCGCGCTTAGTAACCCGATGTTTACCCTGGTTACCATGCTAAAAGTAAAAAAAAACAAACACTAGATACTTACCTACCGCTGTCTGTCCTCCAGCGCTGTGCTCTGCTCTCCTCCTGTACTGTCTGTGAGCCGGAAAGCAGAGCGGTGACGTCACCGCTCTGCTTTCCGGCTCCCAGCCAGTACAGGAGGAGAGCAGAGAAGCAGAGCGCAGCGCTGGAGGACAGACAGCGTTAGGTAAGTATCTAGTGTTTGTTTTTTTTTACTTTTAGCATGGTAACCAGGGTAAACATCGGGTTACTAAGCGCGGCCCTGCGCTTAGTAACCCGATGTTTACCCTGGTTACCGGCATCGTTGGTCGCTGGAGAGCGGTCTGTGTGACAGCTCTCCAGCGACCAAACAGCGACGCTGCAGCGATCCGGATCGTTGTCGGTATCGCTGCAGCGTCGCTTAATGTGAAGGGGCCTTTAAACTTTTGGATAGACTGACTAAATTGTAGTTCAATAATAAAATTAAATCAAACACAAAATTGCCTAATTGTGCACAGCACATATAAACTGCAGTGGAGCAGAGGGCCATTGGTGCTCTGCCCCACCATTTGATCTCATAGGCCACAAGCTGAAGGACTAGGAGACATGAATAGCGCATTAATTAGGTCAGTGGCGTGGTGACTAAAGGTACCGTTACACTAAACGATTTACCAACAATCACGACCAGCGATACGACCTGGCCGTGATCGTTGGTAAGTCGTTGTGTGGTCGCTGGAGAGCTGTCACACAGACAGCTCTCCAGTGACCAACGATGCCGAAGTCCCCGGGTAACCAGGGTAAACATCGGGTTACCAAGCGCAGGGCCGCGCTTAGTAACCCGATGTTTACCCTGTACCATTGTAAATGTAAAAAAAAACAACATACTCACATTCCGGTGTCTGTCACGTCCCCCGGCGTCAGCTTCCCGCACTGACTGAGCGCCCGCCGTAAAGCACAGCGGTGACGTCTCCGCTGTGCTTTATGGCCGGCGCTCACAGTCAGTGAGTATGTGAGTATGTTGTGTTTTTTTTTATACTTTTACAATGGTAACCAGGGTAAATATCGGGTTACTAAGCGCGGCCCTGCGCTTAGTAACCCGATGTTTACCCTGGTTACCAGTGAAGACATCGCTGGATCCAGCGACTAAATAAAGTTCTGGCCTTCTAGCTCCGACCAGCGATGTCACAGCAGGATCCTGATCGCTGCTGCGTGTCAAACACAACGAGATCGCTATCCAGGACGCTGCAACGCCACGGATCGCTATCGTTCAGAAGTTGCTCAGTGTGAAGGTACCTTAATGTGGCTGCTGAACAGAGAAGAAAAAGTCCTAATTTGTAATGACAACGGGATTAGAGGAAGATAAATTTGTATTCTTTTTTCTGGAGTGCATTGCAGGCACGAATGCAGGAAAGATGGCACAACAGAGTTACTATGTCAGTAGTAGCTAAAAAACAAAAGAGCACACTACTAGTGTCTGATAGGGATATTCTTAGTAGGGTCATAAAAAGGATAATTTTACTGAAAAAAAAAAATCACAAAAGATGATATTAAAGCAAAATCTATCCATAAAGGGAAAAACCAGAACATAAAAAGCTATCTGGTATCTTTAGCCTTCTACAGCCTCTGCCTGCACATCTATTGCTGGCTTCAGAATGAATTCAATAAATTGCATTAAAAAAAAAAAAAAGTCTATAGTCTAAGGCAGTGCTCCCCAACTCCGGTCCTCAAGAGCCACCAACGGGTGATGCATTCAGGATTTCCTTAGTATTGCCAAGGTGATGGAATTCTTGCCTTTCCAGGTAACGCAATTATGACTTTGACTATACTAAGGAAATTCTGAAAACATGGCCCGTTGGTGGCTCTTGAGGACCAGAGTTGGGGAACACTGGTTTAAGGCAAAAGTAGATGGAGAGTATTTTCAGAGCAGCTTTGAATGCTGAAATTCCAGACTATTGCAGAACAAGCTTAGTTAAGGATTAGTGATTTGTTAGGGAATCCCTGCATGTGTTGCGGCTGTCTAACAGCCGAGAGACAGGCAGCCGCGGGGACTCAAACATAGTATTCGAGAACGCTGAAGATACTCCATTAGGACTTGAGCACACTGGGATAACACCTTATCCAAGCACGCTCGCTCACCACTTAATATTTTAGCTCTCCTCTACACGTTACAGAGATTTTCTGTATATAAATGGACATGCTTAGCCATTTTTACAATTTGTGGCATGTCATTGCAGTCTTCACTCTTACAATGCATAGGGTGAATTTCTTAACAAAATCTTAATGTAATCTGTGTGGATACGGATTAGGAAACCCACTTCTGTGCATTTACCCTTACAGATGGAGGTCTCCCCTCTATCAAACACAATATTCCAATGCAGGTTTAGTAGTCTGGCCCCTTAGTGGCCAAGCCACTAACAAGCTTCACAGACATGAACGGAAAAAAAAGAAAATGTATTAATTAAAGTGAGATTTCTAAAAAGTTAAAATGAAACAATTACAGTCTCAGTTTTTCCCAAGGGCAGGAGAAAGTTGTGATGAGAACTGAGGCGTCGTGTACTTCATGAATTTCAATGATAAGGAATTTAGCAAGAAATTAGAAAGAAACAATTACCTTGCATTGGAAAGGCCAGAAGATCGCTGCTAAGATTTGAGTTAATCCCCAGTGCATGCCATGGGTCAATCAAGCCATTTGGAAAAATTATTCTGCTACTTTGGACATTGAGACCTCCGTAATTTTCATTTGTTTGCTGAATTGCACCAACGACAGTCGGTAAATTAAAGTCCTTCCCATAAACATCAGTACATTGCTGGACATGGTAACTGCAAAAAGTGAACATAATCACAAAAAGGTTTTTTTAGGAACAAGTTTGAGAAAAAAACAATTCTGTTATATTACAGTATGTATTGAAGCCTTCTCGGTTAGGCTGGTTTCACACTTGCGTTTTAAAACGCAGCGTTTTAAACGCAAACGAATTTGGTGCAAAAACGCGTTTAAACGCAGCTTTTTTTAAGCGCATGCGTTTTTTGCGTTTAAACGCGTTTTTTCCTGCATTTGCGTTTTTGAAACGCATGATGAGAAGTGTGTGACAGCTGCCAATCATCAAAATCAACTAGAAAACTCACTATAAACATAACTACTTAGGGTTAGGGTTAACCCTAACCCTAGGGATCCTAACCCTAACCCAAACCGTAAAACAAACTGTAAAACAAACTCTAACCCGGGCTTGTGTTAGGGCTTGTGTTAGGGCTTGTGTTAGGGCTTGTGTTAGGGCTTGGGGATGGCTTATAAGTGTGTATTCTTGTGTTTTTCTATTAAAACGCATGTGCTTAAAAACGCGGCAAAAAACGCCGCTAAAATTACTACGTTGCATTTCTGCAACAAAACGCATGCAGAGAAAAAACGCATGCGTGGCAAAAACGCATGCAAAAAAACGCATGCGTTTTTAATGTTAAGTATAGGGGAAAAAAAACGCATGCTTTTTTTTGCGTTTTTTACCGCAAAAACGCCAAAAAAAAAAAAACGCAAATGTGAAACCACCCTTAACCTTTTAAATTGAATGTTCACCGTTGAGTGGCATTTTATCCATTGCCAAGAAGTTGAAAATTATATATAATTTTATATTATGAAATTCACTAGTAGATTTAAAAAAATAAAAATAAAAAAATCAGCAATTTATTTTTCAGTTCCAAAAAATCCAAACCCCCACAAACAAATTTAATTCCAACAACATTAACTTTTTTACACCTCAATAACCAAAGCAATCTGACACTGGTTTATGTATCCATGCCAATGCCACACAAGTTTTGGACACAGTACTTGCCTTATGTTTTCACAGAACTGTATCCCTTCCCAATTTCCTAATATTTTGCATGTTTATCACACTTAAATGTTTCAGATCAAACAAACTTATTTATACAGAGACAACACAAATAAGCACAAAATGCTGTTTTTAAATGAAGGTCTTTATTAAGAGAGAAAGAAACCCAAACCTACAGGGCCTTGTGTGAAAAAGTGAATGCCCCCCCAATCCAAACATAAAATCACATCTTTGGGAAAGGAAGTTCAAATTACAAAACCACACCCAGGTCTGATTGCTGCCACACCTGTTCTCAATCAAGAAATCACTTAAATAGGACCTGTCTGACAAAGTGAAGTAGACCAAAATATCCTCAAAAGCTAGACATTGCGCTGCAATCCAAAGAAATTCTGGAACAACTGAAAAACAATAATTGAGCTCTATCAGTCTGGAGAAAGATATAAAGCAATTTTTCAAGCTTTGGGACTCACAAGCAAATCACAGTGCGAGCCATTATCCACAAATGGCAAAAACATGGAACAGTGGTGAACCTTATCAGGAATGGCCAGCCGACCAATATTACCCCAAGAGCGCAGCCACGGCTCATCCAAGAGGTCACAAAGACCCCACAGCAACATCCATAGAACTACAGGCCTCACTTGCCTCAGTTAAGGTCAGAGTTCATGACTCAACCATAGGAAAGAGAATGAGCAAAAAACACCATAATCCCATAACCTACTCCCCTCTGAGAAAGCAAGCACGCAAAATGCACGTCAGGGGCCACAAGGGGGCTGGGGTGGTCAGGACCTACCATGGATAAGCAGCTAGATACGTGATATGGCTTTTTATGCTACTGACATACAGGTGTACCTTACTAGTAGCTACTTAGGCTTTCACTTAGTGTTACCTGCATGCATTTGCAATATTTATCTACCCAGCTTTCCCAGGTTCTATTTTTGACCCCAAACCCATGCCTTGCCTACCTTCATGTCCCCTCCATTTGTATGCACTATGTTTATATGTATCATGCTCAATCTGATTTTAATGTGATTTTCCTAATAAATATATGTATACCTGTACCTTTTGGTGGCTTGCAGCTTCTGGTTTTGACTTTCACTCAGTATATACTGAGTATACTCAGTAATCAGTATATACTGATCAAGGAGAACATTGAAAATACATGCCTAACATTGTGCTGGCCTCCCTTATCCTTTCAAAACAGTTCAGACCCATCTAGACTACAGAAAATCTCAGAATATGTCCTTTGATATTCCCAGAAGAGCCTTAAAACCCTGCAAGTTGCAAAATAGGACCCTTATGGGTAGGGCTTGTGTTTTTAGCACAATTGTGAATTTGAAGGCCAAGTCAACAGCATAAACTTTTTGTTGAGGATTGGATCAAAGAAAATGATAGTGTGCAGTGTTGCAGGTTGTCCGTGACATCCACATGAATGCCAGGATCCAATTTACTCACAGCAGAGGATTGCCCACAGCATTACATATTTTTTTTTAGCAATTTACGCTACAGAAAGTCTTCTGTGGTTATAGACCAGACTGACTAGCTTGCCTCCCTCATCAACCAGCTGAAATTAGTTTTGATGGCCCTTGACCCTGGCGCCAGGTTACAGGATGCCCTTCACTGAACAGTTTATGACAAGTACTCACCACTATTTCTAGTGAATAGTTTATAGGCTTTTTTAGATTTCCGTGACAAAAAAAAAAAAAAAAAAAAAACACAAGAAAATGTAATTTTCATGATTTCAAGTGTAAGGCCAAATTCACATGTAAAATAACAACCAAATACTGAATATCAGTATTTATAAAGGCAAAACCAAAAATGTGTCAAAAATACAGAAGTGGTGCATGTGTTTCTATTATACTTCTCTGATGATTTTGGCTTACAAATACAGATTTAAAATACTGACCAAATACTGAACGTGCGAGTGTGGCCGAAGAGTATGTGCACACGTTAAAGGAAATCTGTTGGCAGGTCTGTCAGCATCTAATCTGAGCAAAGCATGAGGTAGGAGTCAAAAGACTGATTTCAACAACATGTCACTTATCAGGTTGTGTGCTGCTTACTTGTAATGAAGGTTTTATCACTAGGACACTCATTGCTGTGACTAGCTGCCTTGTGCCAAGTCCAACCATGTCCCCTCCTGTGATAAACAGCTCACATACCCTTGTAGTTTGAAAACAAATGCAATTTTCTCATATAGACATCTCAAAATTTTTTTTTGTGTTCATCCATCAAAAAGGACACCTTAATTTTGGGTTATATTAATTATGGACACATACATATAGTATGAGTAGACATGTAGTAAAAAGACAAGAGATATTAACAATAATGAACACCCTATCTTTAAAATACACTATGGAGTTATTTACCAAAAGATTGCTCAAAACATGTGACTGTTTTCAAGCAATTTTGAAACACCAATAATATACTCGTATAAGTAATACGGTTTCTCCGAAGTAGAGCTGTAAATAGAAGATCATTGTGATAGTCAAATATGTGAAGTATATTGTTTCCTGGAGAACTTGGAGTCTTTATGAGATTACAATAAAAATTCCTTTGAACATTAAAATCCTTACTGGTGTTCATCTAATAGTATAATGAGTATAACTTATTTAATAGGAGGAAGAACAAGAAAGTGGATGCTCATTGTCCGTCTCATTGCCGAATTATCTAGTTTTTAAACATCTCAAGATGTATAAGTCTAGGCAGGTGGGGTGTTTCCACAAACAAATTGCGTGCCCTTTCGAATAATAAAATAAAGGTTGAAGTATGGATCTGTTTGAAAAAAATGGGATGAATTCTTGTGCAATGATTTTGAAATGCCTCCGGTTAAGAGAGGTGCCAGTAGTTATTAGCACATAACAGAGAGGAACCTTGACCTGAAACATCTTGGTTTTATTACTCTGGGAGATCACAACAAGCATAGGCCAAGATGTCGGTGCTGTTCAAATTTGCATGTGTCAGTGGTTGGGAGAACTGTCAAAACTTTTTTTTTTCTAAAGGTAAAACATTTCCTTTTAAATTACTAATATTCTAGAGGAAAAATTACATTTCATTATATATATTTTAATTAAGGCTACGTCCATACCATCATTTGTCAATTTCAAAGCACAAAAAATAACCGTGGAATGTCAAAACAGAATTAATGTAAAAAAAAAAAAACACGCAAAAAAAAGATCCAAACAGAAGTACAGGGACCCCATGAATTATTATGGTTCCATTATGTGGCCATTATTAGAACAAAATCTTGACTGAGAAAAAGACAGTTACTTACCGGTAACAAGATTTCGAAGCCCATGACAGCACCACGGAGACAGGGGATCTGCCCTTTAAGGACAGGAAATCTACAGAATTATAAGGGAGGTTCTTCTCCCTTGCATCAGTTCACTTACATAGCACCTCCTCCTAGGTTATTATAACAATACTAACATCAGAATCATAATACTTAGTAAAACACCGTGATCTACGCACAAACAAAAAAGTGCGCTCACCAACACGTATTGGGAAGGAATATTGGGGTGCTGTCATGGGCTCTGAGAAATCCAGTTACCGATTCAGATAAGCTACCACCACTTGGTGGTCTGAAAATACCCTTAAATGGTGGCCCTGAAGGGAACGTAAGAGTTCCAACAAGCTCGCTCCACTGCCAAACACTTCTGCATAGTTGATGAAACAACTTTTTGATCGCCAGTCCAAACTCCCATAGCCATTTTGTCTTTTAGATGAGCCCCAACCCCTGGGGCTTTCATCTGTGGTCATCACACAAGTAATCGTGTTCACCCACAGAACTCCTCTGGCCAGCTTTTCTACTTTTAGCCACCAACCCAGGAAATGAGTAGTTCTTGAACAGAGTCAACTGACCTTCCAGATGACCTCACAGGGGAATCTCACTTCCCAAAATGTCTCACTGCAGGTCCCTGGTGTGCATCTGGGCCCATAGTACCACTATGATACAAGAGGCCAGGGAACCCAGAAGGGACACGGCTTTCCCTTTGGATCATGGAGGGGGATCTCCATTCCCGTGATACCTCGCACTGGAAGGCAACATACCTGCCAATATGAGTCTGAGGAACTCATGTATTTTTTTTTTTTTTAAAGGGAACCGGTCACTACTTTTCTGTCAAAGGCTGGAGGTAGTGGTCCTGCTGCTGGGTTGCTGCCCTCCTACGGCCCCCTCCATGTCTCCTGGTGTACTGGCCTGTCTCCTGGTAGTGCCTCCAGCCACTGGACACTACGCTCATAGACAGCAAGCCTTCTTGCCACAGCTCGCATCCTGGATGAGCCACACTCGCGATCTCTCACAGTGAACTGCATCATCCACTTCAAGGACTGCATGCAACAGCAGACGAGTGGAGTGAGTGAACCAAAGCCACGCCCATCAGAGTGGATAGACCCTATTAGCATACATTGTGGGAGAAATATAAAAGGTTTTTATAGGTGATACATGGGGAGTCGGGGTTACATAAGTATTTAGGGAATGCATAGCGGAGACTGAATAAAATAATAGTTTTAGCTGGCAGGACAGAAAAGTGGTGACAGGCTCCCTTTAAGTCTAACCAAGAAACACTGTCAAAGAGCCATCCCAAGTTTGATAAGGAAGTCATGACCCCCTTCCAGCTTAGTTTTGCAGTGCTGGACTGAGCTGCCTATTACCAGGAACTTGTCTAAATTAGGAATAATCAGGACGCCTTTCTCCCTCAAATGTGCCATGGCTTCCATAATTAATTTGGTAAATACTCAAGGGATTATTGCCAGGCTGAATGGAAGGGGTAAGTACTGAAAGTGTCCAATTATCCCATTTACGGAGATCGCTATTCTGAGAAACCTTTGGTAATCCCTCTATGGGAACATGATAGTATGCATCCCTCAGGTCTCCGGTCTAGGACAATCAAAGCAGCCTGGACTTTTACGAATCTTTATGGATTCCATTTTGAACGTTTGGATCCTCAAGAACTTGTTCAACTTTTTCAGGTCGATTATGGTTCTGAAGGTCCCATCTGGCTTTCTTATCAGAAACAAATGGAAGTAAAATACTTTTCCTTTTTCCTGGAAGGGGACCTCATGAAGTACTGTTTTGCTTACTAGGTCTAGAACTTCGGACTCTAGGGCTAGTTGTTCTGGTGAGATCCGCAGTGGAGTCACGAAGTTTGGATGGGGAACTGTGTGAACCACCAATTTTAGGCCTGTCTTTATTAAGCCAATATCCAGGAGCTGCTGGAAATAATTTCCCAGGCAGGGAGGAAGAGAGAGTCTCCTCCCCCACCTGGGGGAAAAAAAAAAAAATAACCTGGAAAGCGTCCTATTGTCATAGGAAGGGGCTCTTCTTTTTTCTAACCTCCCCACTTGTCCTGATCTTAGTGGGGGGAGGGGGTATCTTCTGATTAAATATTCTGGTCCGAAAGGACTTATTATATGAAGGGACAGAGAAGTTGAGAATCCCTTCTAGCCATTGCCTGCCTTTTCAAGGATATCATCCAATGTTGGCCCAAACAAAAATTCACCCTCAAAAGGAACGGAGAAGAGTAGAGCTAAAAATATTGGCCAGGAGATCTGCATACAGAGGGCTTACGGCCGCAATAGAAAAAGCTGCCGACCAGGCTGTTAGACTTAACGAATTTACAGAAGCATCCACAAGGAATGTCAAACAGCAGTCACAAAAGCAAAAAAGATTTTACAATTTATAAAAAGAAAATCCCATAATCCTAATGTATTACTACCCCTTTACAGAGGTAATGGTGAGGCCACATCTAGAATACAGGATCCAGTTTTGAGCTACACATTTTAAAAAAGGATATTCAGAAGTTAGAATCAGTTCAAAGACTGGAAACTAGATTATTACAAGGGATGGAGGCCTCTCATATGATAAAAAGGTTGAAAAAGTTGGGCTTGTTTAGCTTCGAAAAATAGAAGCCTCAGAGGAAATCTCATTTACATGTATAAATGTATGCGTGGCCAGTACAAAACTAGGGGGACACAATAAGGGTGGAAGAAAAGAGACTGACTGCTCTAACTGTAAAGAACCCTTTCCTATTTAGCTGCCTGAGACTGTGGAATGCCCTACCACAAGTAGTAATGGCAGATACTAACGACTTAAAAAAAGGGCTGGATGAATTCCTTAATACACAACATTGCAGGTTATAGTTAAATAAGTGACAATATATACAATTGGTGGAGAAAGGTTGAACTTTATGGACCTAGGTCTTTTTCAACCTATGTAACTATGAATGCCGCTGCCCCTCACATTAAAAGGAATGGAATCCAACACGGTATCCCTACATATATTGACCCGGAGCAGTTTCTCTAACTGATCTAGCCAAATCGTTAATGATCTTGCCGTGCAGGTTGCTGCTACCGCAGGCTTCAGCCACCCACCCGAAGATTCCCAGGAACCTTCATCAAAGGGTAGGGCAAACTTTTCAGAGGCTCTGGCAATAGCTACATCTAATTTTGGAACTTTGTCCTAGGATGAAGAGGCTGGATCGTCAAAGGTATATTTCCTCTAGAAGAATAGGATTGAAGGATTTTTTTCCCCCATTCTTTTAAACGAGAGACTAGATTCTCATTAAGCGGGAATAACAGACTTTCTGCTCTAGCCGTTTCTTCCACTGGAAAGAAGTGGCGTTCACCCATATCCTCCTCTGAGGACGATGAAGATGAATCATATGAAACTGTGTCCCTCTGTTCACATTCCTCTTCCAAACTACTCTCCGATTCTGGGCACCAGGTTTTAGACTTATGCTTTTTATGGCTACCCCACCGGGACAGGGATTTAAAAGTATTTTGACATCCGCTTTAATTATGGATCTTAGCTCGGAGGCAAACTTTTTTTTTTCCACATAAAATCTGCTATACGCTTGACTGGCAGAGTTTTTAACCCAGGTAACGGGCAACTCTTCACCAGAGTGCACAAGTCTTGCACTTGGCCTCTGGAATGCATTTTCTTACCTAAATGACAATACTACAAAGTGAACT
The DNA here is from genome assembly GCF_032444005.1 of Ranitomeya imitator. Classification (NCBI taxonomy): domain Eukaryota; kingdom Metazoa; phylum Chordata; class Amphibia; order Anura; family Dendrobatidae; genus Ranitomeya; species Ranitomeya imitator. The sequence continues at coordinate 553,450,839 of NC_091286.1, read as the reverse complement.
TTCATGAAGATCACTTCTTACCAATTAGACGCAACAAGGAGTATCGGATTTGAAGGAGGGATCATATCAGCTGATCGAACTCCAGAGGAGATCTGAGATTAGTCCACTATGCTGGAGCCTTTGCTGCTGTTGCAGTTGTTCCTCTGGCTCCTTAGATACCTCAATCTCAGAAGGGACAGCCAGAAGCTGTATAAAACGCCTTCTTGGTGTTACAACTGCCTTTTTAAAGTCAGAAGCAGCCTGTGTTATGTCTCCCCCAGTGTTTGCCAGCTTCATTGTCAGGAACCACTTATGGTCACGTGACCCCGTACATGCACAGAACAGGATGCCGGCACCATGAGTGTGATGTTGCGGTTGTGCTCCTCCACACACCCATGGTGGCCCCCTGAACCCAGCAGTAGCAATTCATAATTCTGGACCAGCAGAGGAAGGGGCATCCCCCCACTGCCTGGATCAGTCTGGCCAGGCCTGAAAACTACATTTGTCTTCTGACTTCAGGTATGCCCCACTGAAGGTTCACCCATCAAGGACAGGAAACCAACTGATATGAGGGAGAGGTACCGCCCGTTATATTCTGCAGGTTTACAGTCCTCGCAGATCGTGTGTGTGTGTGTGTGTGTGTGTGTGTGTGTGTGTGTCTGTGTTTTTTGGGGGGAGAAATCTTAAAATATGGTCAGCATTTATAGTGGTTATTAGGTCTAAAAGGTGAAGTCTGCAGTCACTATGAATCCTCACAGTGCGCACTGCGTGACCAAGTATATGATATGCAAATTCTCAGCCAGAATCCAATCTCACACAATATACTTGCATTTACTACACCAGAAACAGTCTAGTAAGATTCTGCCTGGGAGTACACATCGCATACTTGAAGGGCACAGGCCCGCCATTCCAGATAGGGACACTGGAAAATCCTCACAGCACATGCGCTGTGAGGATTCACCAGTATGCAGTCACAGAGTGAGTGTAGACTAGTTGTTTTAGACAGGACAACCCCAATCAGCACTGGCGTCACTATCCCAGTCTTTGGAGAAAATCTATCATCAAGAGGATGTCTGAGAAGCCACAGCCCTGGCTTCCTGTTGATGTTCAATATGTCTGAAGATGGGAATAGTGGAGTCAGCGCTGATTGAGTTCAGGGCTCACAAGACGCAAATCTCACATGAGCCCCGGGAACACGAGTACCGACAATGTTGGGATGGCATGAGAGGGAAGTATTAGTGTTTTGTTAGTTTTTTCATTTTAAAACGGGGACAAACATGAGGAATGAGAGAGGTAGTCCTAGTAGTGGGCAACCCCTTTAACCAAAAAATCCATTCTTGCCTCATGCACGTTAGAATGTTTTTATTTTAAGCACAAGATACTTAAGGACAAGTCACAATAAATGTTACCTTAAAGGAAAACCAGAAAATGGTTGAGAAACTGAATCTGAAGATTGAAAATATCCAAATTCTGTGCACGTCTGGTACATCCATTGTCTACCTAAAAGAGAGAAGAAAGTCTTGGATATATTGTAATAGTACTATACTGGAGTGCCACATGCAGCAGTGTAAAACTCAGATGCATGAGAACTTTCCTCTATAGTGTATTTTTGGCAGCTAATACTTCCTTTTAGTGCAACTGAAATAACATTGATAATGACAACCACATGGCGGTTCCCATATACTGTATTAGGACGAAACTGTGGCTTTAATTTTCAGCTGTGTGCTACTGCTTCCATCCAAATCTACCGAGGGATACAACTTGTAATCTTTAATTCTCATGAGAAAATAAACCTGTCTGTACATGTTCTACAAAAGCGGAAAGTAGGTCATGGATCCAAGGCTACAGCTCACTGAGGTGGTTGTATGTAACGGTCAAAAGCATGTGAAAGTAAAAGAAGCAAACAAAATGACATTTAGAAAGATAAGCCAAAAAGATGGCATGGGCCATTAAAACAGTCATATTCAGACTCATTCTCTTGCCTATTAGCAGAAGGATGCAAAGTTTAGCCCTGATATTTATGCAGCGCCACTGTGCAAGAATTAGAGGGTCTCAGAGGATGGAAACCAATGACAATAATATAAGTCTGAGGGATCCTTTATACAGCCCTATCCAATGTTCTCCATGCTTTATATATTTAGCAGAAAACGGGCACACATGCAACACAGAAATTAAACAAGGGAAAGTTGTCCCATTGCCCCATGCTGGAATATAATGGCATTAGTGGAAAATCTCTTTTTTTTCCTTCCATTTCTAATAATCTAAAATTATAAAAATAAATAAATGAAATAAAACACACAGTGAAAAAGTGTCAGGGAGGCCTGGGGGGGGGGGGGGGGGAAATGGAGAACATGTAGCACAGTAAATATGATTTATAAAACAAAAACAATATTTTAGTTTATTTTTTATCAATTAACAAATTAGAAAGTTAATTAGCAAAACAGATGCAAATAAAAATCAAATCAATATTTGGTGTAATTATAACAAATTATACAAAACACGTTATAATCATAATTCTCACTTAGTGAATAACGTCTAACTAAAAGAGGAACAGTTGCTCAGGAGGCCTAAAAAAACTGGGTAAGGAACAGCCAAACATTGCTACAAAAAGGTGACATTATGGAAGACCGTTTGAGGTCACATGTCATACAACATGGCAAGACTGAGCACAACAAGGAACAAAGCAATTATACTGCATCAGTAAGGTCTCTTCCAGGGAAAGATCGGAAAGGAGACTATATTTTTTTTTAACAGCTCATCTTGAATCTAAATAAATAAAAATGTACACAGTCGAGGCCGGTAGATGCAGTGGTCAGCCAAGGAAACAGAGCACAGCATATGAAAGACACATCAAGCTCATTTCCCCTTGAAAGCAGAAAATGCACACCAGCTTAGAACTTGCAGCAACCAGTGGAAACCTGTAAACAGTTAAATCAAAGCAACTCCAAATATACACCATATCACAAGGCCAAATGGCCACCTCAAAACTGCCACAAAAACGGCAGAAAACTCCAATAGATATACATAGAACAAATTTGAACAAATTGAGTCAACAAGTCTGTCTCTGAAGTAAATACAAAATATTTTTTATTTCTACATTAATCAATCATCAATATAAACATTGAATAAAATGTCTTTCACTAATAGAGATTATAGTGGTATAAAGTTAACAGGTAGATTTGAGAAAGGACTCCAGTAAAATGAGTCTGGAGGTCAACACTTGTCCAATATGGTCCTGGAAGTAACGATCTGTCTTCTTGCGGCAGCGGTTGGTCTCCGGTAAATTCCGCTGAGCCCCTTAGTCCATGTACTGATGTGGCCGAAGGAGTGTGGACCACGGCACTGTCTGAGCCCGACGGGATCCGGCAGACATACACTGATCAATCAGGGCCCAGATGACAGTCCTGCACTCGGTCACTCTCTGGCAGCACCACGCAGTACTCACTAGCCCGGAATGCTCAACACCGCGCTTTGTGGTCACCAACGGGTACACTGCACGTCCTTCCTCACAGTCTGTCGGTGGTGGCAGGGAAGCTCGAGCACGGGCCTGTGCTATACTGATGCTCAAGGGCCAGAACACTCACGTCCCCTGCTGCACGCTGTTTCTTCCTGCCAAGTCTGCCCATTTACGCGCGCACTCAGTCTGTAAACCCCAAGCCACACTCCCTGCTTCCACCTGCAATGATTGGTCCGGTCTCTTAAGCTTTCCCCAGACAAAAGGAGACAGCCCCTACAGTTCCGGAGCCAGCACAGAAAAGGTATCCACGGCACGGTCTCTTACAAGCCCGCACCTTTTCCGGCACATGACAGCTGATCTGATCATGATCGAGGGTCACCGATGGGTTGGCATGACAACCAGAGGTCTCCTGGAGACCTCTATGGTTGTCACTACCAGATTGCTTTAAGTGCCACCCCGGTGGTCGGCACTCGTAGCCAGTGAGATTTTCTGCTACATGCAGGCGATCTGATCATTATCGCCTGCAAGCAGCAGAGCCGATCAGGTTATGGATAGATAGATATAGATTATATATATATATATACACAACCGTATATACTCAAGCATAAGCCCCTAGGGTGGAAGATGCAGCAGCTACTGGTAAAATTTCAAAAATAAAAATAGGTGCCAATAAAAGTAAAATTAATTGAGACATCAGTGTTTTTGAAGTGAAGTGTTTTTGAATATCCATATTGAATCAGGGGCCCCATAAGATGCTAAATACAAAATACGCCCCATACAATGCTGCTGCACTAATGTGGATTATGGCCCCATAAGATGCTCCATACAGACATTTGCCCCATATGATGCTCCACAAATGCTGATTATGGCCCCATAAGATGCTCTATAGACACATCTGCCCTGTATAATGCTCCACAAATGCTGATTATGGCCCCATAAGATGCTCCATAGAGATATTTGCCCCATATAATGCTGCACATGGCCCCATACAGCTATTTGCCCCATATAATGCTGCACATGGCCCCATACAGACATTTGCCCCATATAATGCTACACATGGCCACATGAGATGCTCCATACAGACATTTGCCCCATATGCTGTTGCTGCGATTAAAAAAAATTAAAAATTGACAGTCACCTCTCAGGCCCCCGACACTTGCTATATTCACCTATCCTCCTTTCCACCGATGAGCGCCGCTGTGTGTCTTCCCCGTCCTCTGCACTGACTGTCCAGGCAGAGACGGCGAGCACGAATTGCGTCATCGCACCCTCTGACCTGAGCGTCACTGCAGAGGACGTGGAAGAAGGAGCAGCGGCCGGCGGTGCATCGGGGAACAGGTGAATATCGCACACTGCGTTATACTCACCTGCTCCCGGTGCGATCCCTGCACATCTGTTCCCCGGCGCCGGCAGCTTCTTCCTGTAGTGAGCAGTCACATGGTACCGCTCAATACAGTAATGAATATGCGGCTCCACCCCTATGGGAGTGGAGTCGTGTCCATATTAATTACTGTAATGAGCGGTACCATGTGACCACTTACTACAGGAAGAAGCTGCCGGCGCCGGGGAACCAGGGACCTGCAGGGTCCGTGCCACGAGCAGGTGAGTATTATTACACAGCTGCCTCTCCCCCTTCCCCAGCGGACCCCTGGGAATGACTCGAGTATAAGCCGAGAGGGGCAACTTCAGCCCCCATAAAATGGGCTGAAATTCTCGGCTAATATACCACGTCTCTGTGCTATATACTACGTGGCTGTGTTATACACTACTATACGTATTCTAGAATAACCGATGCGTTAGAATCGGGCCACCATCTAGTATATGTGTGTGTGATAGAGATATATATATATATATATTTATTATATACACACACACACAGTACAGACCAAAAGTTTGGACACAGCTTCTCATTTAAAGATTTTTCTGTATTTTCATGACTATGAAAATTGTAAATTCACACTGAAGGCATCAAAACTATGAATTAACACACGTGGAATTATATACTTAAAAAAGTATGAAACAACTGAAAATGTGTTTTATATTCTAGATTCTTCAAAGTAGCCACCTTTTGCTTTGATGACTGCTTTGCACACTCTTTATGAGCTTCAAGAGGTAGTCACCGGAAATGGTTTTCACTTCACAGGTGTGCCCTGTCAGGTTTAATAAGTGGGATTTCTTGCCTTATAGATGGGGTTGGGACCATCAGTTGTGTTGAGCAGAAGTCTGGTGGATACACAGCTGATAGTCCTACTGAATAGACTGTTAGAATTTGTATTATGGCAAGAAAAAAGCAGCTAAGTAAAGAAAAACGAATGGCCATCATTACTTTAAGAAATGAAGGTCAGTCAGTCCGAAAAATTGGGAAAACTTTGAAAGTGTCCCCAAGTGCAGTTGCAAAAACCATAAAGCGCTACAAAGAAACTGGCTCACGTGAGGACGGCCCAAGGAAAGGAAGACCGAGAGTCACCTCTGCTTCTGAGGATACATTTATCCGACTCACCAGCCTCAGAAATCGCAGGATAACAGTAGCTCAGATTAGAAACCAGGTCAACGCCACAGTTCTAGCAGCAGACACCTCTCTATAACAACTGTTAGGGCTTGTTTCCACTTGCGAGAAACACGTCCGTGTCTCGCATGTGAAAACCAAGCTCTGGCGCCGGCACTCCAGAGCGGAGCGTGTGGCCGCATAGCAACACATGGAGCCGCACGCTCCGCTCCCAAGTGCTGGCGCCAGAGCTTGGTTTTCACATGCGAGACACGGACGTGTTTCTCGCCAGTGAAACAAGCCCTTAAGAGGAGACATTGTGCAGCAGGCCTTCATGGTAAAATAGCTGCTAGGAAACCACTGCTAAGGAAGGCAACAAGCAGAAGAGACTTGTTTTGGCTAAAGAACACAAGGAATGGACATCAGACCAAAGCACAGATTTCCACTGGTCTAATGAGTCCAAATTTGAGATCTTTGGTTCTAACCACCATGTCTTTGTGTGACGCGGAAAAGATGAACAGATGAACTCTACATGCCTGGTTCCCACCGTGAAGCATGGAGGAGGAGGTGTGATGGTGTGGGGGTGCTTTGCTGGTGACACTGTTGGGGATTTATTCAAAGTTGAAGGCATAGTGAACCAGCTTGGCTACCACAGCATCTTGCAGCGGCATGCTATTCCATCCGGTTTGCGTTTAGTTGGACCATCATTTATTTTTCAACAGGACAATGACCCCAAACACACCTTCAGGCTGTGTAAGGGCTATTTGACGAAGAAGGAGAGTGATGGGGTGCTACGCCAGATGACCTGGCCTCCACAGTCAACAGACCTGAACCCAATCGAGATGGTTTGGGGTGAGCTGGACTGCAGAGTGAAGGCAAAAGGGCCAACAAGTGCTAAGCATCTCTGGGAACTCCTTCAAGATTGTTAGAAGACCATTTCTGGTGACTACTTCTTGAAGCTCATCAAAAGAATGCCAAGAGTGTTCAAAGCAGTCATCAAAGCAAAAGGTGGCTACTTTGAAGAACCTAGAATATAAGACATTTTCAGTTTCACACTTTTTTGTTAAGTATATAATTCCACGTGTTAATTCATAGTTTTGATGCCTTCAGTGTGAATTTACAATTTTATAATCAAGAAAATACAGAAAAATCTTTAAATGAAACAGTGTGTCCAAACTTTTGGTGATATATATATATATATATTAGATGGTGGCCCGATTCTAACGCATCGGGTATTCTGGAATATGCATGTCCACGTAGTATATTGCACAGCGACATAGTATACAGCGCAGAGCCACGTAGTATATTGCCCAGTCACGTAGTATATTGCCCAGCCACGTAGTATATTGCCCAGCCACGTAGTATATTGCCCAGCCACGTAGTATATTGCCCAGCCACGTAGTATATTGCCCAGCCACGTAGTATATCTCCCAGCCACGTAGTATATTGCCCAGCCACGTAGTATATTGCCCAGCCACGTAGTATATTGCCCAGCCCTGTGGCCGTCGCTGAAGCCATGACAGGTAGCTGGCGAGACCAATCAGCGACTTGGATTCCATGACAGACAGAGGCCGCGACCAATGAATATCCGTGACAGACAAAGACAGAAGGACAGAATGACGGAAGTGACCCTTAGACAATTACAGTTAGGGCCAGAAATATTTGGACAGTGACACAATTTTCGAGAGTTGGGCTCTGCATGCCACCACATTGGATTTGAAATGAAACCTCTACAACAGAATTCAAGTGCAGATTGTAACGTTTAATTTGAAGGGTTGAACAAAAATATCTGATAGAAAATGTAGGAATTGTACACATTTCTTTACAAACACTCCACATTTTAGGAGGTCAAAAGTAATTGGACAAATAAACATAACCCAAACAAAATATTTTTAATTTTCAATATTTTGTTGCAAATCCTTTGGAGGCAATCACTGCCTTAAGACTGGAACCCATGGACATCACCAAACGCTGGGTTTCCTCCTTCTTAATGCTTTGCAGGGCCTTTACAGCCGCAGCCTTCAGGTCTTGCTTGTTTGTGGGTCTTTCCGTCTTAAGTCTGGATTTGAGCAAGTGAAATGCATGCTCAATTGGGTTTAGATCTGGAGATTGACTTGGCCATTGCAGAATGTTCCACTTTTTGGCACTCATGAACTCCTGGGTAGCTTTGGCTGTATGCTTGGGGTCATTGTCCATCTGTACTATGAAGCGCCGTCCAATCAACTTTGCAGCATTTGGCTGAATCTGGGCTGAAAGTATATCCCGGTACACTTCAGAATTCATCCGGCTACTCTTGTCTGCTCTTATGTCATCAATAAACTCAAGTGACCCAGTGCCATTGAAAGCCATGCATGCCCATGCCATCATGTTGCCTCCACCATGTTTTACAGAGGATGTGGTGTGCCTTGGATCATGTGCCGTTCCCTTTCTTCTCCAAACTTTTTTCTTCCCATCATTCTGGTACAGGTTGATCTTTGTCTCATCTGTCCATAGAATACTTTTCCAGAACTGAGCTGGCTTCTTGAGGTGTTTTTCTGCAAATTTAACTCTGGCCTGTCTATTTTTGGTATTGATGAATGGTTTGCATCTAGATGTGAACCCTTTGTATTTACTGTCATGGAGTCTTCTCTTTACTGTTGACTTAGAGACAGATACACCTACTTCACTGAGAGTGTTCTGGACTTCAGTTGATGTTGTGAACGGGTTCTTCTTCACCAAATTAAGTATGCGGCGATCATCCACCACTGTTGTCATCCGTGGACGCCCAGGCCTTTTTGAGTTCCCAAGCTCACCAGTCAATTCCTTTTTTCTCAGAATGTACCCAACTGTTGATTTTGATACTCCAAGCATGTCTGCTATCTCTCTGATGGATTTTTTTCTTTTTTTTCAGCCTCAGGATGTTCTGCTTCACCTCAATTGAGAGTTCCTTTGACCGCATGTTGTCTGCTCACAGCAACAGCTTCCAAATGCAAAACCACACACCTGGAATCCACCCCTGACCTTTTAACTACTTCATTGATTACAGGTTAACGAGGGAGACGCCTTCAGAGTTAATTGCAGCCCTTAGAGTCCATTGTCCAATTACTTTTGGTCCCTTGAAAAAGAGGACGCTATGCATTACAGAGCTATGATTCCTAAACCCTTTCTCCGATTTGGATGTGGAAACTATCATATTGCAGCTGGGAGTGTGCACTTTCAGCCCATATTATATATATAATTGTATTTCTGAACATGTTTTTGTAAACCGCTAAAATAACAAAACTTTTGTCACTGTCCAAATATTTCTGGCCCTAACTGTACATACGATAGATATAGATTATAGACAATTACATAGGATATATATATATATATATATATATATATATATATATATATATATATATATATATTATCGTCGAGTTCAGAATTGCCCGATCAATAAAAAAAATAATTAACTTATCGCTAAACGGTGTAGCGAGAAAAAAAAGTCAAAACGCCAAAATTACTTTTTTTGGTCGCCGCGACATTGCATTAAGATGCAATAACGGGAGACCAAAACATTGTGTCTGAACCAAAATGGTATCATTAAAAACTTCTGCCTGGCGCGGGGAAAAAAAAAAAAAGCCTTCACCCAACCAGAGATCACGAAAAATGGAGACACTACGTATATCAGAAAATGGTGCAATATTTTTTTTTTTTTTTTAAAGAAAATTTAGAATTTTTTTCACCACTTAGATCGCAAAGAACCTAGACATGTTTGGTCTCTATGAACTCTTAATGATCTGGAGAATCATAGTTGCAGGTCATTTTTAGCATTTAGTGAACCTAGTATAAAAGCAAAACAAAAACACAACTGTGGGTTTGCACTTTTTTTTTTAATTTCACCGCACTTGGAATTTTTTCCCATTTTCCAGGACACGATATGTTAAAACCAATGATGCAGTTCAAAAGTACAACTCGTCCTGCAAAAAACAAGCCCTCACATGGCCATATTCACGGAAAAAATAATTTAAAAAAAGTTATGCATCTTGGAAGAAGGGTAGCAAAAAACGAACAAAAACCAAAAATACCTCCGGTCAGGAAGGGGTTAATAGCCATCTTCAGAGAAAAGAAGCACAATGCGTCCTGGAAATTATGTGGCCCCATAGAACTCTGATCTCATAATCAAGTCTGTCTGGGATTATATGAAGATACAAAGGATATGTTCACATAATTTGTGGTTCGTTATTCAAGATGTTTGGAACAACATCCTTTGTCGAATTCATCCTAAAACTGTGTGAAAGTGAACTTTAAATAATTGATGTGGTTTTACGGTAACGAGATAATTGCCAAATAACGATTTGATATAAATTTCTTTATTCTTACTATATTTTTATCATTTAACAAAATGTTAAATACTAACAGTATTTTTTTTAAGCATTCTTACTTTGTAGTCTTTTCTCCATACCTGCCTAATAAAGTTTGCACAGTCCTGTATAAGCACAGAATTTATAGGGCAATACATTTTACTTTCTGCTGGCTAATGTTAAACATTTTTACTTAAAAAGGTGCATGGGAAACATGTGATGGCAATTTCAGTCAAACAGATAGGGCAACTTCAAAATACCTTGCACAAATTTATACAAGCTCACATTGTTTTCATTGGCTCTCAAAGAATATGACATCACTAAGTAACTGGCTTAGTGATAGAAAGCAGAGGGTGGTTATAAATGGTATATTCTCTAACTGGGTCGCTGTGACCAGTGGGATATCGCAGGAGTTGGTGTTGGGACCTTCTGTATATACTCAAGTATAAGCCGAGATTTTCAGCCCATTTATTTAGGCTGAAAGTGCCGCTCTCTGCTTATACTCGAGTCATTGTCCCAGGGGGGTCGGCGGGGGAGGGGGAACGGCGGCTGTGATATACTCACCTGCTCCTGGCGAGGTCCCTGCATCTCCGATGGTCTCCGGGCGCTGACAGCTTCTTGCAGCATTGAGCAGTCACGTGGTACCGCTCATTACAGCAATTAATATGGACGCGACTCCACTCCCATAGGGGTGGAGCCGCATATTCATTACTGTAATGAGCGGTACCGGTGACCGCTCAATGCTGGAAGAAGCAGTCAGCGCCCGGAGAAGACCATCAGGGAAGCTGCCAGGGACTGCGCAGGGAGCAGGTGAGTATAATGGGGAGGGTGAGCAGAATAGCGCAATATTCACCTCTCCTAGTTCCACCACCGGGCTCAGTCTTCCGCGTCCTCTGCTGTAACGCTCAGGTCAGAGGGCGCGATGACGTGGTTAGTGCACACCCTCTGCCTGAACATCAGTGCAGAGGACGCTGAAGACTGAGCCCAGCGGTGGAACGAGGACAGGTGAATATTGCCAGTGCTGGGGGCCTGGGCGACAAGAGTTGAGTATGCCATTTATTTTATTTATTTATTTTTTTACTCGCAGCAACAGCATATGGGGCAAATATCTATATGGAGCATCTCATGGGGCCATAGTCAACATTTGTGCAGCATTATATGGGGCATATTTTAATATGGAGCATCTTATGGGGCCCATCATGAACTGTATGGAGCATTATAGGGGGTTTCCTGATTCAATATGGATATTCAAAAACACTTAACCTATTGATGTCTCAATTAATTTTACTTTTATTGGTATCTTTTTACTTTTGACATTTACCGGTAGCTGCTGCATTTTCCACCTTAGGCTTATACTCGAGTCATTAAGTTTTCCCAGTTTTTTGTGGCAAAGTTAGGGGTCTCGGCTAATACTCGAGTATATACGGTATTCTCTTTAACATATTTATTAATGATCTGGTAGAAGGTTTACACAGTAAAATATTGATATTTGCAGATAATACAAACTATGTAAAGCAGTCAAGAGAAGATCGTATTCTGCTACAGATGGATCTGGATAAGTTGGATACTTGGGCCGAAAGGTGGCAGATGCGGTTTAACAATGATAAATGTAAGGTTATACACATGGGAAGAAGGAATCAATATCACCATTACACACTGAACGGAAAACCACTGGGTAAATCTGACACGGAGAAAGACTTGGGGATCCTAGTTAATGATAAACTTACCTGGAGCAGCCAGTGCCAGGCAGCAACTGCCAGGGCAAACAGGATCATGGGGTGCATTAAAAGAGGTCTGGATACACATGATGAGAGCATTATACTGCCTCTGTACAAATCCATGGTTAGACCACACAGAGTACGCTGTACAGTTTTGGGCACCGGTGATCAGGAAGGATATAATGGAACTAGAGCGAGTACAAAAGGAGGGCAACAAAATTAATAAAGGGGATGGGGGAACTACAAATACCCAGAGAGGTTAGCAAAATTAGGTTTATTTAGTCTAGAAAGAAGACGATTGAGGGGCGATCTAATAGCCATGTATAAATATATAAGGGGACAATACAATTATCTCTCCGAGGATCTGTTTATACCAAGGAAGGTGACAGTCACAAGGAGACATTCTCCTCATCTGGAGGAGAGAAGGTTTTTCCACCAACATAAAAGAGGATTCTTTACTGTTAGGGCTGTGAGAATCTGGAATTCCTTGCCTGAGGAGATGGTGATGGCGAACTCAGTCGAGGGGTTCAAGAGAGGCCTGGATGTCTTCCTGGAGCGTAACAATATTGTATCTTACAGTTATTAGGTTATTAGGTTCTTTAGAAGGACGTAGATATCTAGATTTATTCTGATGGAATATAGGCTGAACTGGATGGTCAAATGTCTTTTTTCGGCCTTGCTAACCATGTTACGTCCATGTATTTCTATGTTACTGTGGACATATAGCACCATCATAAGCATCAGTCATAATGAACCTGCAGACTAGTAGAGGAAGGATCTGGGCAGGAGTTATATCAGAATCACTCTGGCTCCCAAAGACATTTTAGGAATTCCTATAGAAACGGTATAGTTACATATCTACTTCTTACCTCCAGATGAAGCCGATCCTTTCCAGCGGATGTCACTCATGTCATGCACAAATTGCTGGTAACTTGCTTCAATGCACTTTTCCTTTCGAGCTTTCCTAATGTTCTGGATAACTTCAACGTATCTGTCATACGGAGATCCAATGGTTTCATTGGACATAACGTCACACACCACCTGAATAGTTATATTTCCACTCTTCACGCCCTTACAAGAGGAAAGAAAACATGTGCAAATTTAACTTTTGTGGTTTCTGTCATACACACAGACCAAAAGGTAATGACAGATGGATCTTATGGACGCTCCTATTGGTCCAACACAGATGTGAATGGTTAACTACTGGACAATTAATTATGTTTTCCATCAATTTGGAAGTTGCATATCTGTAAAAAATATACTTTAATGATAGAGATTTATTTTAGAGTCCGGAAGCCCATTTAGCCAAAACTTGAGGACAACTTACTGTACATCTACCTCATAGGACTTGGTTTTTTCTTCCTCTTGATAAATACTATAGGATAATAGATTTTCCAAGTTTACTAACTATGTAAATAAGGGATTACAATGCATTTTAGGTTGTATTAATATTATGAGGCCAAACCAAGTTCCCTGCCATCCAGATAGTAACATTTTTTAATAATAATAGAAAAAATTTTTAACAAGAACTATGATTAATACTACAGCATTGCAATTAGAAATGGTACAGCATAAGTGCTGCCATGCACGTCCAGATCATATCCTAGGCCAGGCAGGTCTAGCAATTAGGTAGTTAGATTACTCCGGTTTTCCAATAAGGGTCATTACCAGAGAGGAGAGAGGCAAGAAGGCTTGGCTGGAGTGAAATGGCCTCTGTAGTTTCTTACCTCCTGACTCCAATTATTAATGACCCCAAATATTAAATTTGCAATTTTAACCCCTTAATGACATCCAATACATCTTTTAACTGACCTGAGATATAAGAATAGCCTCCCCATACAGGTGACAATCCAGCAACTGTCGGCTGTACACTATAACTGACAACTTGCTGTAAGCCACGATCAGTGTTTGCACCGTCTGTTTAACCCCTTAGATGCTGCTGTCAATAGTGACTACATCATTATAAATGGTTAACAGAGTATGGGGGCTTCCTATTTAACCAAATTGGTGCCCTCAGATCATGATTGTGTGGTCCTGATGTTTGCCATGGCAATTCATGACCAAATCGCGGCCTTAGAGTCTGATTGCTGTAGTAATCTGTTCAGAAGTTAGGAATGAAAATGTGCATTTTTACCACCTAAATATCTCTATCATGCCACTTTGCATTAATTCCTGTAAAGCACCTGAAGAGTTAATAAACCATCTGACTGCAGTTTTCAATATGTCAGGAGGTGCTGTTTTTAAAATGGTATCACGTTTGGGGGTTTCCCAATATATGAGACCCCTAAAGTCACTTCAAACATGGATAAGTCCCTAAAAAAATAAATTTTGTAAATTTCCTTGAAAAAAATGAAAAATTGCTGCTACATTTTTAACCCTCCTAAAATGCTAACAAAATAAAACATTTTACAAATGGTGCTGATGTAAAGCAGACATGTGGGAAATGTTATTTATTAATGGTTTGCTGAGGTATGGCCATCTGGATTAAAGGGATAATCATTCAAAGTTTGAAAATTGGTAATTTTTAACATTTTTCTCAATTGTTTTATATTTTTTCTAAATAAACACAAAACATATTGACCTAAATTTACAATTATCATAAAGTATAATGTGTCACGAAAAAAATCACTGGGATTTGTTGAAGCATTGCAGAGTTGTTACCACATAAAGTGACACTGGTCAGATTTCAAAAAATTGGCTCCATCACTAAGGGGTTAAAAATATTTATCATCTCTCCCACGTCCCCAAAAAACAAATGAATTAAAAAAAAAATTTATCTATCTATTCTCCAAAACTGCTGCCCTTAGGGGTCTCACTTTTCACCCATGCTGCCATTCAATGCCTGTTAGGTGGATTGCCAGTAGTCAGTTTCTCAGTGCCTCTCCGCTACTTTATGAGCACGGACTAGAATAACAGAGGGCAGGTATTCGGAGTAGGGAATACGGCAGATTTTAACAGGGCTCCTTTATGTGTTATCGGTAGTAGGGGCAAGAAAGTATCATCCAGTATAGCACTGGAGACTTACAAGTCCATGCACAGGCCCACTGAATTATAGAGAGGAGCATCAGGACAAATTTTACAGTATAGGTAGTGCTAAAAATAAAAGGAATTAAAGTGAAACTTAGGTTTCCATAAACAATTAGCCTTCAAATCTTGGTGTAATAAACTTAGTGCTAAGTGCAGTGGAGATCAGTATCATGGGTCAGAAAAGAGGCCGAGAGTCAATAGGTTAAGAGTTCAAGAATATTTATAATGATATGCAGGTAAACAGCTATGACACAGCAGGTTAGTAGCAGACAGAGCTGGATAGGCAGTAAGCACGTGTACAGACCGTGGAAGTCCAAGTATGTGAGATCCAGAGACCTGGAGACCAGGCTAGGCCTCCTAGCAGGGAGCAGTCCAGCAGCAGAGACGGGTGCAGAGCAGATCCAGGGAAACAAGTCTTTGCAATGAAGAGATGTAGAACCGGAGACAGATGGGGTATCCCAAAGTAACGAAGAAACCAGCAAGATAGCAGTTCTTCCAGCTTGATCACAAGTCAGGAACAAGATACTCAAGCAATGAGTATATATTCAGAGCTCCCTTAAATACACCACAGACAGGAACATGGAAAATCTGACAGGAAACAAGATGGCCCCCGTGAGGCCAATGACTCCATCTTAGGTAAGGGCAAAAGTAACTGAACTGAGGGCAAACAGCAACTAGAAACAGATATACAGTCCAAGTCCTTACATTACTCCCTTCTTAAAAAACGTCCTCTGGACGATCTCAAGTCTGGCTTATTGGGGTATCTGCTGTGAAACATTCTGATCAGATGGGGAGCATGGATGTTCTCCAGAGGTTCCCAGGAATTTTCTTCAGTCGAGTATCCCTGCCATTTCACCAGATACTGAAGACGTCTCCTATGAATCCGT
Source organism: Ranitomeya imitator (assembly GCF_032444005.1). NCBI lineage: Eukaryota > Metazoa > Chordata > Amphibia > Anura > Dendrobatidae > Ranitomeya > Ranitomeya imitator. The sequence goes on along the minus strand of NC_091286.1, from coordinate 553,434,961 downwards.
GAATCCAAGATTTTCTCCACGACGAATTCCTCTTGCCCGTCAATGAGGACTGGATCAGGAGGAGCAGAGGTGCGTCCAGGAAAAGAATTAGGCACTGCTGGTTTAAGCAGGGAAACATGGAAAACAGGATGAATTCTTAGAGAGTTAGGCAACTTGAGTCGACAGGCTACAGGACTCACAATACCGCTGATCTTATATGGGCCAACATATTTTTGCCCCAACTTGGAAGTCGGAATTCTGAGTTTCAAGTTTTTTGTTGAGAGCCAGACCATGTCTCCTACCTTGTATGTTGGTGCTGGCTTACGGAATCTGTCTGCTGCCTTTTTAAATCTTTCCTGTGCTGAAACTAAAGTATTCTTTAGAACGTCCAAATTTTGCTGTAAAGATGCAATGCGGTCAGCAACCGCAGGCACAGACATGTCTATGGGGAGTCGAGGGAGAATACTGGGATGATATCCCTTGTTAGCAAAGAACGGAGATAATTTGGTTGAAGCATTCTGAGAGTTGTTATACGTGAACTCAGCCAATGGCAGTAGACTCACCCAATCGTCTTGAAGATGACACACGTAGCAACGCAGATACTGCTCCAAAGTTTGGTTGGTTCGCTCTGTTTGGCCGTTAGACTGTGGATGAAAAGCAGATGATAATTTTACTTTGATGTCCAGAGCAGCACAGAAGCTTTGCCAGAACCGTGAGGTGAATTGAACCCCACGATCAGATATTACTTCATCCGGAGCTCCGTGTAAACGAAAAACATTTTGCACAACAAGATCCGCTGTTTGCTTAGCTGTTGGGACACCAGCACAGGGAATAAAATGAGCAGCTTTAGTCAACCGGTCAACTACTACAAGAATCGTGGTTTTTCCCTGTGACAAAGGCAACTCCACAATAAAATCCATTGAAATAGAGCCCCAGGGACGGGATGGAACAGGCAGAGGTTGCAACAGTCCAGTAGGTGAAGAACGAGGAACTTTTGACTTGGCACATACCTCACATGATGAGACATACCGAAGAACATCTTTCCGAAAAGTCGGCCACCAGAAAAAACGAGACAGAAATTCCTGAGTCTTCTGAACTCCCCTATGACCGGCAACCTTAGAGTCATGCATTAATTTCAACACACTCAGTTTTACTGTTTCTGGGATATACAAACGCTGTCCTTGAAACCAAAGTCCATTCTTGAAAGTCAGATTTACCTGAGTGGGTGGCTGACTCAAAAGCGAATCTGCAGCATAAGCTTCCTTAATCTCAGTTAGAAGATCCTGATTATGCAAGACACTTACAAAGTTTTTCTCAGATAGAATGGTCCTTGAAGATGAAGCTGAAATTGCTTCATCTGAATGAATCCTGGATAGTGCATCAGCCTTCTTATTACGCGAGCCCGGCCTATAGGAAATGACAAAATCAAATTGATTAAGAAAGATTCCACCGAGCCTGTCTAGGTTTCAGACATCTTGCCGACCTCATGAATTCAAGATTCCGATGATCCGTGAGTATAACAATCTGTTGGGATGCTCCTTGTAACAGATGTCTCCATTCCTTAAATGCGGTTATGATGGCTAACAGTTCCTTATTGCCAACGTCATAATTCCTTTCTGCGGGTGACAATTTTTGCGAGAGAAAGGCACACGGATGCAAGAGATCTTTCTCACCTGTTCTTTGCGAAAGTATGGCCCCTACAGCACAGTCCGAGGCATCCACTTCCACTATGAAGGCCTTGTCTGGATCAGGGTGGACAAGAATGGGAGCTGTCGTAAATCTAGATTTCAACGTAGAAAATGCTGTTTGAGCTTGAGGAGACCAGACGAACGGCGTCTTCTTCTGGGTTAACTGAGTTATGGGCGCAACAATCGCTGAAAAATTTTTAATAAAGCGTCTGTAAAAATTGGCGAATCCGATGAATCGCTGTACTTCCTTCACCGACTTAGGAGTTGGCCACTCCTGAATGGCTTGGGTCTTGCTTGCATCCATACTGAGACCCTAGGGAGAAATAACATATCCCAAGAATTGAATTTCTGTTTTGTGAAACTCACATTTCTCCAGTTTGATGTATAAGTGATTCTGCCGTAGACGATACAAAACCATTTTCACGTGTCGCTGGTGGTCCTCGATATTGCTGGAAAAAAATCAAAATGTCATCCAAATAAATCACAACAAAAATATCGAGTATATCCCTGAAAACATCATTCGCCAAATGCTGGAATGTAGCCGGTGCGTTACGAAGGCCGAAAGACATAACGAGATACTCGAAATGCCCATAACGTGACCGAAAAGCTGTTTTCCACTCATCGCCAGGACGAATCCGTACTAGATTGTACGCTCCACGAAGATCCAATTTTGTGAAGATTTTGGCATGTCGCACTCTCTCAAGTAATTCGGGAATTAGTGGAAGTGGATAAGAGTTTGATTGTGATTTTGTTGAGCTCCCGGTAATCAATGCATGCTCGGAGTGAGCCATCTTTCTTTTTGACAAAGAAGATTGGAGCACCTGCTGGGGAGGAAGATGGTCGTATAAACCCCTTAGCTAGGTTTTCATCTATGTATTCCTTGAGAGCTTTTAATTCTGGCCCAGACAATGGATAAATACTCCCGAAAGGAATTGCGGCACCAGGCAATAATTCCACGGGACAGTCATAAGGCCGATGTGGCGGTAATTTATCCGCATTTTTTTTTGTCACACACATCACTAAAATCCCGATACTCTACCGGCAATGTCGAGTCGACCGTGACTGCAGTCTTCACTGGAGCCAGCTCTCCAGACAATGCTGATTCATTTGGAAACTGTAATTCTTTTGTTGTCCAAATGATAGTCGGATTTCGCAGCCGCAACCAAGGCAAACCTAAAATAATAGGAAAATTGGGAGAAGAAATCAACAAAAAGGACATATTTTCAGAATGATCCGCGCCCATACGGATCTTTAATGGGACTGTTTCAAGTTTCACAGGCCCAGAAATTAGTGGAGACCCGTCCACGGTTTCCATAAACACCGGAGAGTCTCTTTTTCGTGAGCGAATGCCATGTTTTTCAGCAAAAGAGATGTCCATAACATTGCTGCAAGCTCCAGAATCTATCATGGCGGAGCAGGTGATCCAGCAGGAACACACCTGAATTTTGATGGAAATGCAACAGAGCGAATCCCTCCTCGCTGTGGTAGAACTAACGGAAAGTAAAGCTATGTCCACAGGTGATGATGTTACTGATGAGTCATCAGGAAAATCAAAGTTTTCAGCAGATATTTCCTGTCTGTGCGGAAGAGAACACACTGAAGATAAATCCGAAAAATCAAGTCCAGTAACCGCAGCTGCGGACTTGCGATTTTTCCCGGGGCACTCTGAAATATAATGACCCGATTTACCGCAGTAAAAACATAAATTCTCTTTAAAGCGATATTCTTTACGTGCATCGATGGGTTTCCTCCGTACTGCGTCAATCTGCATAGGTTCCAGCTCTGTCTGAGATAAAGTCTTAGTCAGCGTTTCCTTGGTGGATGGAAAAGGCATAAAGTTATTACGATTAGCATCGGCCCATTTTTCTTGGCGACGTTCGGTAAGACGAATATCAATCCGAATGCAATGATGTATAAAGTCAGCCAAGTTAGTAGGTGATTCACCTCGAGCTAGTTCATCTTTGATGGAAGCAGATAAACCTCTCCTGAACACTGCATATTTCGCTGAATCGCACCATGTTGTATCCAGCACCCATTTCCGAAACTCCATTGCGTATTCCACAACAGGACGCTTCCCCTGACGTAGTGTCAGTAATGCGGTTTCAGCTGTGATACTCCGATTAGGGTCAAACATCTGACACACTGCTGCAGTAAAGTCTTTCAGGGAATTCAAGCACACATCATTAGTCTCAATCAGTGGATTAGCCCAGGCTAATGCTTTGTTTGTTAGCAACATAATTATAGTCAATACTTTATCCCGATCAGTTGCAAACTGGGCTGCACGTGCAGAGAAATACAGCTGACATTGATTCAAAAACCCCCGAAATTTCTCTCTTTCACCACCAAACCTGAATGGTGGGAGTTTAGGAAAAGCTGGACCAGGAGCCGGGATTGGAGCAGATACCATGTTTGCAGCTGTAATCTCCACATTTGAAAGTCGAGACGCTAAGGCCTGAATAGACGTATCAGCTACATTCGCATTGTGATTAGTTTGCGATTCTAATGTCCCAAGTTTAGTTTTTATAGCCTGCAGCTCCACATGAAGTCCAGAGACAAATGAGCAAAGTTTTTTCATTCGCACCCCCATAGAATCTGACCCAGAGATCTCCATTTTTTTTTTTGGGCTTGAGTATTATGTAATAAACTTAGTGCTAAGTGCAGTGGAGATCAGTATCATGGGTCAGAAAAGAGGCCGAGAGTCAATAGGTTAAGAGTTCAAGAATATTTATAATGATATGCAGGTAAACAGCTATGACACAGCAGGTTAGTAGCAGACAGAGCTGGATAGGCAGTAAGCACGTGTACAGACCGTGGAAGTCCAAGTATGTGAGATCCAGAGACCTGGAGACCAGGCTAGGCCTCCTAGCAGGGAGCAGTCCAGCAGCAGAGACGGGTGCAGAGCAGATCCAGGGAAACAAGTCTTTGCAATGAAGAGATGTAGAACCGGAGACAGATGGGGTATCCCAAAGTAACGAAGAAACCAGCAAGATAGCAGTTCTTCCAGCTTGATCACAAGTCAGGAACAAGATACTCAAGCAATGAGTATATATTCAGAGCTCCCTTAAATACACCACAGACAGGAACATGGAAAATCTGACAGGAAACAAGATGGCCCCCGTGAGGCCAATGACTCCATCTTAGGTAAGGGCAAAAGTAACTGAACTGAGGGCAAACAGCAACTAGAAACAGATATACAGTCCAAGTCCTTACACTTGGATTAATCTGCATGTTAATTGCAATACAATGTTGTTCAGCCACCTAACTGAAAGCCCGGCTACTGGGAGAAAATGGCCATTCCTCCCAGGAGCTGGTGGCTTTCAGTCATATAGAGGCATGCCTTCAGTCACTGCTCTGTACACAGTCAGAGGCTGTAAATGCGTCCCAGCATAATGATTCAGTTCGCTCTGCATTGCATTCAGTGAGACTGATTAGATGCTCCGTTCACACCTGTGACGGAAAGCCGCTGGAAGGAATAAAGCTCATTTTCTCATAGTAGCTACACTTTCATTGAGTCGGCAAAATAGCATTGCAACGCTGTTAACCTGTAGATTATCCAGCACATATCTGGTCATAGTGTTCGGGAGTCGGGACATGACAAGTTCCATATAAATAGCAAAAGCTTTGATCAATAAAGCCTATAATCTTGAAGAAGAGAAACTTGACCTGTTTTACAATGCAATAGGCAGAAAAAGAAAGAAAAAGAAAGAAAAAGAAAGAAAAAGAAAGAAAAAGAAAGAAAAAGAAAGAAAAAGAAAGAAAAAGAAAGATTGTACTTTTTAAAACATTGTTTTAGATATATCTACCAATAAAATACTATGCAATGGTTATATTTAAAATCATCTATTGAACTAAGATAAAAAAATCCTAAAGAATCTAGTCTAGAAGTAGTTTTTAAAATTCTCTGCTGCAATAACAGACGTCAATAGGGAGGAAGTGAAGAGCTGCAGTAATACAAATCTTCTACTCTGACGCATGTTGAAATGAAGGTAGTGTGCAGCCTGCAAGCAAATCGCATAAATGAAAGCAATTTTTTAAATTTTACAATAGTAACCTATACGCTAGGTGCATTTCCTAAAGGAGTAGAGTGGAAAACATGGTGCATGACCGATTAGACAAGTAACTCATAACACTTGTCTGTGCAGCAAAGAGTCTATTCCACAACAAAACCACATTTAGGAAAATCGGCCAATTTTCAAAAATAAATGACCCTATTGTGTAATAGAGGACGTTTTGCTGGACGGGCACGTGCAGTAGTATTACGTCTCACTACATCCAATGAAGCGGTATCTTTTATGGAAACGGCAGAGCTCGAACAGAAGAGAATAAGTATCACAAATACTCCATTGAGCTGAAAATACAAGGGACTTTTAGGCTATGTGCACACGTTCAGGATTTCTCGCAGAAAATTCCTGAGAAAAACCGGACATTTTCTGCAAGAAATCCGCAAGAAAACCGCATGCGTTTTTTGCAGCGTTTTTGACGTGGTTGTGACACGTTTTTTTCCGGACACTTCCCAATGCATTTTGTAGTGGGAAATCCGAAAAAAAAAAAACTGCAAAATTAATGAACATGCTGCGGTTTTTATCGCGATGCGTTTTTTCGTGGAAAAAAACGCATCATGTGCACAAAACATGCAGAATTCATTCTAAATGATGGGATGCTTATTGTATGCGTTTTTTTATCGGGAAAAACTGCGAAAAAAACGCAACGTGTGCACAAAGCCTTACAATAAACCGTTACAGGAGGGTGGAGGGGGTAAAGGTTCAGGATATAAAGTGAGCGATACTGTGAGGGAACAGTATGGAGATAGAGTGTGAAGTGGGGACCTTGTGGAGCCCATAGTTTTGAAGGGAGAATGGTATTGTAAGAGTGACACTATTATGTGTCTTCCAAAAAGAGGTTTATTAAATGTGTTGAAAATTGTGATTTCGCTGTATTTCTATGGAGTAATTTAGTATGAAAATGCAGAGAATCTTATAAGCACTAATGTATGCAGTTCATATAATATAATGTAACCAACGTATAACGTTAGTAAGGTGTAGTGGTGTATAGGGAAAAAGCCGGATTACGTACCGGTAATGCTCTTTTAATGAGCCACGACAGCACCCACTTTGAGAGAGGGACCCGCCCATAGGAACAGGAAACCTACAGAGATAAAAAGGGCGGTCCCCCTCTCCTCCTCAGTTGTTTTTCAGAGTACGAGAGGAACCGCCGTTGTTAAATTAGTGTACATCCTTAATTACAGGTATATCTTATCATATCTATAATCACCCATGCGAATATTTTAGTATTAATAAACATACATATCTACAAGGGTGGGAAGTGACAGGGTGCTGTCGTGGCTCATTAAAAGATCATTACCGGTACGTAATCCGGTTTTTTACCCTTCGCCACGACAGCACCCACTTTGAGAGACTTTCAGAGAACCTTCACCTGGGTGGGATTACCGTACTAAGGACGGCTCTCCCGAATGCCAAGTCAGAGGTGGAAGACAGATCAAGTCTATAGTGTTTATAGAATGTTGAAGGCGACGACCAGGTTGCGGCCTTACATATAAGCTCGATGGAGATGTCTTTATTCTCCGCCCACGAGGGTGATACAGCTCGAGCTGAATGCGCCTTTACTCCCTCTGGAGGATCTTTGCCTTTTGACAAGTATGCAAGACAGATGGCAGCTTTGATCCATCGAGACAAGGTAGCTTTTGTGACCCCGTAGCCTTTTCGATGACCCTGAAAAGAGACCAACAGAGCCCTACTCTGTCTGTAGGACTGGGTTCTCTCTATGTAGCTCAGGACCGCTCTTTTAACATCCAACATATGTAGCATCTCCTCCTCTGAATTTGTTGGATTATCATAAAAGGAAGGTAGAAAAATTTCTTGGGATCTATGGTATTTTGTAGCTACTTTAGGGAGATATGAAGGATCGGGTTTGAGAACCACTCTGTCCTGATATGTCATTAGGAACGGAGGATCTATGGAAAGAGCCTGGATATCTCCCACTCTTCTGGCAGAGGTCAAGGCTATTAATAAGGCTACCTTGTATGTAATATTTTTTAGAGGGATAGAATGCAAGGGCTCAAAGGGAGGTCCTGTTAAGGCGTCTAGGACTAAATTCAAATCCCAAGGAGGTAAACGTGGGACATGTACTGGTGTACCTCTTTCACATGCTCTAATAAATCTTTTAACCCATTTATTACCAGCAATATTAGCGCTATAAAGGGCTCCCAGGGCAGATACCTGAACTCTCAAAGTATTGACTGATAACCCCAGCTCATGGCCTCTTTGTAAAAATTCAAGGATGGCCTTAATAGGAACCTTGCTGGAAAAAGGTTTCGTATAGAAGTCAAGGAATTTTCTCCATATTCTACTGTATATTATAGTCGTAGATTTTTTTCTGCTTAACAGTAGTGTGTTGATTAGTTTTTGAGAGAACCCTCTCAAAGTCAATATCTGCCTCTCAAGTTCCACGCCGTGAGGTGGAGGCCCTTCACTTGTGGATGGTAGAATGGACCTTGGGACAGTAGGTCTGGTGTCATTGGCAGAATCCATGGTTCGCAAACTGACATCGCTCGAAGACAGGAGAACCAGGGCCTCTTCGGCCAAAATGGGGCTATCAAAATCACCCTCGATTTCTCTTCTCTTATTTTCTTGACCACCAATGGAATTAGCATCATTGGTGGGAAAGCGTAGGCCAGATCGTAACTCCAAGGATACTGGAGTGAGTCTATTATATCTGGACGATCTGCCGGATTCAGGGATGCAAACATTGGTACCTGCCTGTTGCTCCTGGTTGCAAACAAATCTATCTGCGGAAGGCCCCATATGTCCACTATGTTTTTGAATACGCGATGATTGAGGATCCATTCTCCCTGGCGGAGCATGTGACGACTTAGGAAGTCGGCCCTTAAGTTTTCTATTCCTCTGATATGGACAGCCATGAGAGAAAGGAAATTGGGTTCTGCTAGATCGAATATTTCTGCCGCTGAACACATCAGACTTCCTGATCGCGTTCCGCCTTGCCGATTTAAATATGCGACGACAGTTGTGTTGTCCGATCGGATCTTGACATGAGAACCACGAAGCTGGGGAAGAAAAAAATTTCAAAGCATAATATACTGCATTTAGTTCTTTCCAGTTGGAAGACTGTTGAATCTCAAAAGAATTCCAGCGACCTTGGGCTATATTTTGATCCAGATGGGCTCCCCATCCCTCTGGGCCTGCGTCAGTAGTGAGTAATTTAGAGGACCTAATTGTCCATAAGACTCCTCTGGACAAATGGTCTTTATTCAACCACCAAAGTAGTGATTGAAGCACCTCATTAGATAAGGTAATTTTTGTATTTAGATGCTCCTGGAAAAATGACTGGGCATGGAGTATCTGGTGTTGTAAAGCCCTAGTATGGTATTGGGCCCATTGAACCGCAGGAATGCAGGAGGAGAGAACCCAGGAGAGACATGGCATCTCTAAGGGACATACGAGGACTAGATCTTGCTTCGACGACTTTTGAAATTATGATTGTTTTTTTGACCTCTGGTAAAAGACATTTTTGACTTACAGAGTCCAAGAGTAGTCCTAGGAAGGACTGAAGAGTCTCTGGATGCAGCCTTGATTTTTTGAAGTTTACAATCCAACCTAGAGCCTGTAACGATGAAATGGTATTAGACAAGCGTTCTTCACACTGAGATGCTGAATTACCAATTATCAGGAAATCATCTAAATAGGGCACAATTAGTGTGTCCTGATGACGTAGATAGGCCATCACCTCTAGCATAACCTTTGTGAAAATTCGAGGAGCCATAGAAAGGCCGAATGGCATGGCCGTAAACTGGAAGTGATGGACCCGGCCTTGTAGGTTTATTGCCACCCTGAGATATTGTTGGTGGTCTGCATGGATTGGAAGATGATAATATGCATCCTTTAGGTCCAGCCCTGCCATAAAGCACCTAGGAAACAAAAGTTTTATGGTTGATCTTATTGACTCCATCTTAAAGGTATGATCATGCAAAAAAGAATTTAATTTTTTTAGAATAATTATAGTACGAAAAGTACCATCTGGTTTTGGAACCAGAAATAAAGGGGAATAAAATCCCCTCCCTTTCTGACTGTATGGTACTTCGATGAGAACATTCTTAGCCAAAAGGCTTAGAATTTCTAACTGAAGCGCTTCTTGTTGTTCCGGCGCTTTTAATGATGTTACTACAAAGTTATCCTGTGGTAATTTACAGAAATCTAGTCTTAGTCCAGTTTTTATTAGACGGAGAATCCACTGATTTGATGTTATCTCTTCCCATTTATGATAAAAAAAACTTCAGTCTGCCACCAACTGGGATTTCATTACTGATAGTATCGCCCCCGCCTAGATGTTTCGGGGTTACTATATACGGCACCTTTCGGCTTGGTGTCTTGATTCCCAGCGATCTTTTTGTGGCTCATACGGCCTCCTCCTGTTAAATGGCCGTCTTCTAAACGCTCTCCTGTAAGAAGGAAGAAACTGTTTAGGGAAGCCTTTCCTTCTCTCTCCAGCTTTGTTAAGTAGGTCATCTAGGACCTTTCCGAACAAGAACTCACCCTGGCATGGGATTGAACATAGTCTAGTTTTTGACTGAGCATCTCCCTTCCACCCTTTGAGCCAAAGGGCACGCCGAGCTGCATTGACCAGACCTGCTGACCTCGCTGCTAAACGGAGGGAGTCCGCTGAAGCGTCAGCTAAGAATGCCGTGGCACTTTTAATCAGTGGCAAGGCTTGGAGGATTTTATCTCGAGACCTTGCCTTTTACTTGTTGCTCCAGTTGGTCTACCCAGACTGATAGGGACCTGGCTGTGCACGTGCCTGATATGGCCGGTTTGAAAGCTCCTGTATTCGTCTCCCAGGATCTTTTCAGGAGAGCCTCTGTTTTGCGGTCTAAGGGATCTAGTAGGATTCCTGCATCCTCCACCGGAAGAGATGACTGTTTCGAGGTGGATGCTACAGCTGCATCAACTTTTGGGACTTTGGACCATACTGCTAAGTCCTCATCACTAAAGGGGTAACGCCTCTTAGAAGAGGACGGGAGAAACCCCTTCCCCTGTTTGTCCCATTCTTTCTTTACCAGGTCCTTGATGGCAGAGACTACTGGAAACGCTCGTCTCTTTTTATGACCCAGACCTGCAAACATAATATCTTCAGCAGATTTGGCTCCTTTAGTGTCTGGGCACCCCATAGTATTTCTAATGGATTTTATAAGGTTGTCAATGCTTTCAACGGGAAAACATGCTCCACCTTCATCTTCAGAGGAACTATGAGATGATCCTGAGGTGTTGGATGAATGAATTAAGCCCTCTTCAGATTCTGAACTGGGGTCAGGAGACAGGCGTTTATTATCATGCTTTCTTAATGACTCTGATCCCAGAGACTATTTCTTGCCGTATTATGGCTCTAATACTGGTGGTCGTAACAGCTGCCTCATCCTGTAAGGTTTGGTTTACACAGGACTGACACAGCCTTTTAGGATATGTGTCGGGTAAGGGCTGCGTGCATAGAGCACACTCTTAATGTTTAGACTTAATGGTCTTCTTAGCCTAGGGGAGATTAGAGAAGGAAGGGATCAGCTTATAGGTAGAGGAAAGTAACACTCACCCAGTGAAGCTTTCATTTCCATTATCATACCGGTCTTGGAGGAGGAGACGCTGTGCGGGGTCTGAGTAGCGCTGTATCCGCACTCCTTTGCTTACTTCTGTGAGTGTCAGATCCATCCATGGATCGACCACTCTTTTTTGCTGAAGATTTAGAACTTTTAGCGCTGCTTTTATCAGCGCTGTCGCGTTCCACTACCAGTGGAAGCTCGCTATCTGCCGGGAACGACATAATGAGCATCGGCTCTGCGTCCCGGCTTCACATTTGAATCGCGCGGTCCTCAGCAGCGCGCCGCCCACCGCGAACCGGAAGTGCTCCAACTACTTCCGGTTCAATGAAGCAGCGCAGACTTACTTGCGCGTTCAGGGTCGGCGCCGCTCCTAGAACATCCGGAACCGGCCCCCATGCACACGCTCCCTCCGTAGGCCGGACTTCCACGCCCGGAACCTGCCCGGAACCTGCACTCAGACGAGGGGGGAGGCTGCATGCAGTGGCTCCCCCGCCGCTGCTTCTGATGCCGCAGCCCCTGCTGTCACCGAAAGAACCACACAGGCGGGTGCATAGGCTCAGGTAGGAGAAACAAAGGCGGAGGTGCTCCAACCACCTCCATCTGTAGGTATTCCAGGGATTTCCGATAGGAACAGGAAACCAACTGAGGAGGAGAGGGGGACCGCCCTTTTTATCTCTGTAGGTTTCCTGTTCCTATGGGCGGGTCCCTCTCTCAAAGTGGGTGCTGTCGTGGCGAAGGGTAAAAGTATAGCGTTAGATTTAGGACACAGGATTTAGCACATGTCTTAGAGATTAGATTAAGGAAGGAAAATATGCAGTGGTGGTCATTAGTTGCAGAAAGTAGTGTACAGGTTAGGATACAGTTAATTTGCTTGGAACCAGCCCAGCATGGAGAGGGGGTAGCAAGCACTTCCTGATTAGAACAGCTAGAGATCTTGTTAGTGGGAATTCAAGGGCAGAGGCACGAGAAATACCAGAGGCACGAGAAATACGTATTGGCCTAGCATTATGAGTATGTCAGCAACTGTCTTCAGACATTCCTTTAACAAGGCCAAACTAGGCACTAGTAAGAGTGCCTTATTCCCTACCAACAAATGTAGGCCGGACAGGGAAACAAGTGAGGAAGACGGGGTTCTTGGGAATTCTGCAGAGCCAAACAAAAGGTTCCATGAGCCAAAGAAGCGAGTATGCGAAGGGATAGTTCAGGCTGATAACATGAAAACGTACTGTGCTTTGTCATGAATTGAACTTGGACTGTTAAGTAAAGTTGAACTGGTTGATAAATAGCAGGTGTCCCCTGATTTTTGTGCGGCTGTTTGAGGATCCAGAAGGCTAGAGATAGGAGATCTTGGTCGAACTGCGAGTGTGACACACACACACGAATTGTGACCCTATTTATTTAGGAGGTGCCATTATTTGAGAAGACAGACCCTCATCCATGACTACCACCCTGGGCACCTTATAGTATGATGGGTAGAATTCATAAAGGGCGCTGTGGTTGTAGTTCATAAGGAGGACGTTGTGGGGACCATAGTATACAAGGGGAGAATGGTGGGGAGGCAGTGTTTTATAGGCGCTGATAGTGTGGAGGCCATGTATTGCAAGAGTGACAATGTGTAGGGGTGTGGGGGGTCATTGGAAACTTTAGACATCAGCAGCTATTAAAAATGGACAAAACCACACAAAAACAGATTGAATGCAGATTACTAATGAATAAAAAAAAACTAAAAACACAAACAAATTTTAATGCGCTTGTGTGAACGTAGCCTTAGGAGCAACCATTTATTCAGGGGCACAGCAAAGTGCTCATTTAGGGCACAGCATGGGTGAAATTTGTATCCAAAAATGTTAAGAAATTAGAGAGGATAACTGTACAAGAACGATTGTTCGCAATAGTACATGTTCTGTTTTCACATGCTCAGCTTTTTAAACAAGCTTAAAAATGATTACACCCGATGAATGAACACTTTGATGATGCATGTTTAGATAGGCCAATAATCAGGAACCAATTAGTTAGTGTAAATGCACCATTACTAAAGATCCGTGGAAGACCAGGTCCAGAGCCCTTCCAATCACTCAAAATGACTTCTTAGGCTGCCGTCACACTAGCAGTATTTGGTCAGTATTTTATATCAGTATTTGTAGCCAAAACCAGGAGTGGAACAATTAGAGGAAAAGTATAATAGAAACATATGCACCACTTCTGCATTTATCACCCACTCCTGGTTTTGGCTTACAGATACTGAGGTAAAATACTGACCAAATACTGATAGTGTGACGGCAGCCTTAGAAGTATACAACTCAGGAGAGCACACACACAGGAATACGGGTGTAGTCATAGGCCATGTACACACATTCAGTATTTGGTCAGTATATTACATCAGTATTTGTAAGCCAAAACCAGGAAAACTAACAGAAACATGTCACCACTTCTGTATTTTTTGTACACTCTCGGTTTTGGCTTACAAATACTGGTGTAAAATACAAAACATGTGAACATGGCCATGGTCTTTATGGATGCTCCTTTCATCCGAGTTGGGCACTTCTGAGGTCTTTTTAGCAATTGGTGCGAGTCTCAGGACCCAGTTTCCCAGTCTTCTTAGAATAAAAGTGCCTAAAACAGAAGGCATCTCCAAAAAGTGGTTACTATTTAAATATGTAATCGTGCTAGCATTTATGTCCAAAAGGTACTCGTTACTAATGGTTGGATGATGGTTAACAACAACAACAACTTGCATCATCTCTTTACCATTGTTAAATACATACTGCAGGTTCATGCAATACAATTGTATGTGGGGTTAACCCGATATTGCAATTAATTGTATTAATCTTGGTGCTGCATGCGCGTATTGGTGATAGTTCTGTTGCAGTGTTCCTGTATGGATGGCAATTCTGGTCATGTATTCACGTAAAGAATGGTTTTGGTGATGTATGCATGTACTGATGGTGGTTCTGGTCTGGTAGTAATGTAAATGTGGTAATTATTAGTGATGGGTGAGTGTACTCGTTGCTCGGGTGGTCTCCGAGTATTTGTAACTGCTCGGAGATTTCGTTTTTGTTCATGCAGCGGCATGATTTTCGGCTCCTAGCCAGCCTGAGTACATGTGGGGGTTGCCTGGTTGCTAGGGAATCCCCACATGTATTCAAGCTGTCCATCAGCTGTAAATCATGCAGCTGAGGCAACGAAAACTAAATCTCCGAGCAGTTACAAATACTCGGAGACCACCTGAGCAACGAGTATACTCGCTCATCACTAGTAATTATTAGTTAAGGCTTGACAATAGATCTTATGGCGAGTGTGCTCTCTGTTGAATACAAACTATCAGCTGAACAAGTGTCTGGTGGCCTTACTCATATAACTTAGATAGCTGAATGATAGTTGGTTGGGCTGGCAGCTGTCTCGCCCAACTCTCCCCATACTTCGTGCTGCTGAGCGCTCCGGTATTCTCTAGATGAAAGCTACGGATAGAAATCTCTGGCAGAAACTTAACGCTTTGAGAGGAAAAAGACCTGCAGCCTGAAATTGGACATGCCACGTCTGATCCTCATCTCAAACAATTAACTTTTAGGGGCCCTCCAGCACATTAGACTGTCAGCCGAATATGTCAATATCGGCGAGTTCGGGAGACCTAGTCTAAAGTGCCTAGGGCTGCATGAACGTCAAATATGGTCCTCATTATTTAAACATTTTTTCGGTTTCAAGCGAAGGCCAATTATTAAACAGTGACACAAGGAAGAACAGTCATATTGGTTGTACCGGATTGTTAACTGAAGTCCATCTTTCCTACAAAGAGAACATACTGAAAAACATTTGTGCTGAGAAGCCAATTTTTGGAGCTCAAGTGTTTAAAAACTTCCTTTTTTTTTACATCAACCAGTTTCAGTCTCCTAAATACCACCAATACATATGCATAGGTCAGCTGTAATCTGCCTGATCAGTGATGAAGTATAGCAGCTCTGCGGATGCATCATGAAAATATAGCACCCTTTACATACAAGTACCACTTTATCATGACAGATCCACTTAGACAAAAAAATGTATTTAAATTAAAATATTGGAAAAGGATGTGGTTTTTTTTTTCCCTGAGAAAACATTGGGACAGAAAGCTGCAAGGTTAAGAGAAGATCATTATTAAAAAGTTAAACGCTTTAATCTTCCGCCTGTGCGGATTTTAGGAGTCTGCACATCATTGTACACACCATCCGTTCCAAGACAAACAAGGACAGTACAAATTTGGCTTCTTCCTCTCTCTAACATGGGAAAACATTTTCTTTTTATGCTGGGATACACAGTTGGAAGGAAACGAAAACCACAATGTTCACTCTGGAAACGAGCTAATATCAAACATCTGATCAATATAAATGTCAAAGGAGGAGAATAGAGATGTCCCAAGATTTAGGAAATTAACACTCAAACGTTGCAACAAGAAGGTCAACATTTAAAATAAAACAGACGTCACGTAGAATAATTAATAGTAATGTGGAATCTAATTAAGTCATTAGCAACTAGAGAACATGTCATATGAGAGCAGGAATAGTATTTTTCAGATAAACTTCTGTTCATTTTTTACAAATATCACTGGACCAACAATTTTATAGCACATGCCCCATTACTGTATCTGGCACAGTTGCTGGAGGGTCTCTAAAGTCAGAAACCCAAGCTCCACTGGTTCACTATCTGGAAACTCCATACATTTATCCACCATACCAGTGTGAGCGGGGTTTGTACTCCGTGAATTTTCAGCTGTGGCTTAGAGAAAAAAAAAAAACACTACTTAAAATTATTTAACCCCCTAAGGGCTGCCAATATGCCCATTGCTATTTTGTTAGCCAATTTTTGTGTAAAAGTAATTTAAATTCTTTTTTTTTATTCCATTTTGTTAATTACTGTAAAGACTAGTTTTGAATATATTGAGGGGCTGCAGTTTTTGAAATGCCATTACATTGTGGGGTTTTGCCAATATATAAGCTTCAAAACTGAATAGGTCCCTTAAAAGCTTATTTTTATAAGTTACCTTAGAAAAGGGGAAGAAATGCTGATAAACTCTTGACTAGCGATGAGCGAACGTGCTCGGAAAACGTATTATCCAAGTATCTTGGACGTGCTCAGATAATATGTTAGAGCCCCTGCGGCTGTCTAACATAACCCGTGACCAATTTTAACAAGAAGGATAACTGGGATCTGAGGACTAATGCAGATCAGTTCACTAAAAAATACAAAAACGTATTGCTTGGAAATTTCAGGTCAGAGGGCGTGATGACGTGGTTAGTGCGCACCCTCTGCCTGAACGTCAGGGCAGAAGACGCTGATGATGGAGCGGCGCCGGAACGAAGTCAGGTTAATACGGAAAGTGCCAGGGGCCTGAGCGACGAGAGGTGAGTATGTGATTTATTTTTTTTTTTTTTTATAGTAGCAACAGCAAATGGGTCTAGTGTCTGTATGGGGCATCTTATGGGGCCATAAAGTTTGTGCAGCATTATAAGGGGCAAGTGTCTGTATGGAGCATCGTATGGGGCCATCATAAACTTTATGGAGCATTATATGGTGATTCAATATGGATATTCAAAAACACTTAACCTACTGATGTCTCAATTAATTTTACTTTTATTGGTATCTATTTTTACTTTTGTCATTTACCGGTAGCTGCTGCATTTCCCACCCTAGTCATTAAGTTTTCCCATTTTTTTTTTTGTGGCAAAATTAGGGAGGTGGTGTGTAATATTATATATATACTAGATGGCAGCCCGATTCTAAAGAATCGGGAGTCTAGAATCCATATATACTTTATTTATTCAAATGTAAGAATAATACAATTAATAAATAATAGTAAGAAAGAACAAAAATAATAGGCAGTATATGGAGAAAACACCAAACAAAAGTTCAAAATTGGTGTGAAAATGTCACTGAACCACTTCACAACTAAATATATATAGTTTTGGTAAATGGTATTATCATTTTTTTGACGAAATTCGGCAGGAGCTTGAAGAGCAACGTCACTGGGCCCGCCTCCACGCAGTAGAAACTTGCTGTGAGGTAAAAATTCAAAAATCACACCAAAATGGCGGGCGGAGTGTGTCACAGTACGGCACGTTTCTGATTGATTGGTTGCCGCCTGCTGCGAGCGACCAGACACTGGACACTGTTGACGTCACTTAGCTCCGGACATTAGCTCCGGACATTAGCTCCGGAAGTTGGCACAAATTGCAGGAAGTAGTATTCTAGGCAATTATATATTAGATATATCTA
Source organism: Ranitomeya imitator (assembly GCF_032444005.1). Classification (NCBI taxonomy): domain Eukaryota; kingdom Metazoa; phylum Chordata; class Amphibia; order Anura; family Dendrobatidae; genus Ranitomeya; species Ranitomeya imitator. Next base: position 553,417,426 of record NC_091286.1, on the reverse strand, counting down.
ATATATAATTGCCTAGAATACTACTTCCTGCAATTTGTGCCAACTTCCGTGGCTTTGTCCGGAGCTAATGTCCGGAGCTAATGTCCGGAGCTAATGTCCGGAGATTAATTGCCTAGAATACTACTTCCTGCAATTTGTGCCAACTTCCGTGGCTTTGTCCGGAGCTAATGTCCGGAGCTAATGTCCGGAGCTAATGTGCGGAGCTAATGTCCGGAGCTAATGTCCGGAGCTAATGTCCGGAGCTAATGTCCGGAGATAAGTGACGTCAACAGTGTCCAGTGTCTGATTGGTTGCCGCCTGCTGCGAGCGACCAATCAGAAACATGCCGTACTGTGACACACTCCGCCCGCCATTTTGGTGTGATTTTTGAATTTTTACCTCACAGCAAGTTTCTACTGCGTGGAGGCGGGCCCAGTGACGTTGCTCTTCAAGCTCCTGCCGAATTTCGTCAAAAAAAATGATAATACCATTTACCAAAACTATATATATTTAGTTGTGAAGTGGTTCAGTGACATTTTCACACCAATTTTGAACTTTTGTTTGGTGTTTTCTCCATATACTGCCTATTATTTTTGTTCTTTCTTACTATTATTTATTAATTGTATTATTCTTACATTTGAATAAATAAAGTATATATGGATTCTAGACTCCCGATTCTTTAGAATCGGGCTGCCATCTAGTACTATATAAAGCTGAATGTGTGTGTGTGTGTGTGTGTGTGTGTGTGTGTGTGTGTGTGTGTGTGTGTGTGTGTGTGTGTGTGTGTGTGTGTGTGTGTGTGTGTGTGTGTGTGTGTGTGTCCAGGATTGGCATCTGCACCGTTGCAGCTACAGCCACAAAATTTTGCACAGTCACACGTCTGGACCCCGAGAGCGTCATAGGCTATGTTGTGAGGCGAAATTTTAACCCCGCGCGTTCCAATTCACCAAACAATTTTGCCCCTATCTACATAATGGGAAAAAATGAAAGGAAAAGTGTAGGAGGCAAATTGACAGCTGCCAGATGTGAACAAGGGGGACTTAAAGAATGAGAGCGATGGCGCCAAAGAGTATATACCGTACAGTTGCTAAGGTGGGGCCTCGACATGGGATACTCCATACACACGGGGATATGAACACACACAAAATGCGCCACACACTACCACGTGCTTGAACACATATTACCCTCAGCACACATTTCACCACAAATACACCAACCTCGCCACATAAAAGTCAAAACACAAAAGTCGCCACTCAAAACTCGCCACGCGCAGAACTCGCCACATGCAAAAACTAGGCTCTTGCAAAACTCGCCACAAGTGCAAAATTCTCCTCATGAAAAACTCGCCACACGCAAAACTTGCACACGCGGAAAAATTGCCACATGCACAAAAGTTGCAACACATGCAAAAGTTGCCTCACACAAAACTTGCACATACTCAAAAGGCACCACACAATACTCGCAACGCGCAAAACTCGCCATGCGCAAAACTTGCTGCACACAACTTGCTACACTAACCTGTCACATGTAACTCGACACACAAAAAGTTGCTACACGCATGTTGCTACACAAAACTCATCTCACAAAAGTCGCTACATGCATGTCGCCACACGCAACTCAACACACACAACTTGACAAACGAAACTCGCCCTAAAACACACACAAGTCTGGTATTATCCTTCAAAAATAAAAATCTGATTAATAAGCAGACAAACTACAACAATTGCACCATATAGGAAATACGGCAGCTGTCAGTCACATGACCTGTCTATTATGTGTATGTGTGAGCTAATATATACTGCCAGGGGGAGGGCTTCCTGTTGGCTGGGGATTTATCAGGCTGCCAATTTAGCTTACAAATACTGAGGTAAAAATACTGAGCAAATAACGTGTGAACGAGGTCTAATACAGGAGGAGATGACACAGGTATATACTATATACAGGAGATGACATACAGATGTATACTATATATAAGGGAGATGACAAACATGTATATACTGAAGTGATGAGGTGAAAAAGAAAAGGTGTGAGTGCAAAATGAGAGGAGTGAGGAAAAATAGTGGAGTGATCAGAAAATGACAGATGTGAGGTCGAAGTGATTTACCAACGATCACGACCAGCGATACGACCTGGCCGTGATCGTTGGTAAGTCGTAGTGTGGTCGCTGGAGAGCTGTCACAGACAGCTCTCCAGCAACCAATGATGCCGAGGTCCCCGGGTAACCAGGGTAAACATCGGGTTACTAAGCGCAGGACCGCGCTTAGTAACCCGATGTTTACCCTGGTTACCAGCGTAAAAAAAAACAAACAGTACATACTTACATTCCGGTGTCTGTCCCTTGCCGTCTGCTTCCCGCACTCACTGACTGCCGGCCGTAAAGTGAAAGCACAGCACAGCGGTGACGTCACCGCTGTGCTCTGCTTTCACTTTACGGCCGGCAATCAGTGAGTGCGGGAAGCAGACGGCAAGGGACCTGACGGACACCGGAATGTAAGTATGTACTGTTTGTTTTTTTTTACATTTACGCTGGTAACCAGGGTAAACATTGGGTTACTAAGCGCGGCCCTGCACTTAGTAACCCGATGTTTACCCTGGTTACAAGCGAACACATCGCTAGATCGGTGTCACACACACCGATCTAGCGATGACAGCGGGAGATCCAACGACGAAAGAATGTTCCAAACGATCTGCTACGACGTACGATTCTCAGCAGGATCCCTGATCGCTGCTGCGTGTCAGACACAGCGATATCGTATGGATATCGCTGGAACGTCACGAATCGTACCGTCGTAGCGATCAAAATGGCACTGTGTGACGGTACCCTTACACACCAAAAACGGGGAGCCGATTGGTCAGTTCTTAAGGGCGAGGAGGAATTGCACGCATGATGATGATTTTCGTAGAGAGGCTGGTGATCTTACCTCCAGATTTGGAAGAAGGATGTATCCCAAGAAATGCATCTCAAGGGCGTATCAGAGAGCCAAGCTGCAGTCACAGGGGTCTTTATTGGAACCCAAGAGGAAGATGCCTGACAATCATGTTCGATTTATTACGGGTTATAATACCCATTGGCCCCAGGTGAGACAGATCTTACAAAAACATTGGGGTGTGCTTACGACAGACCTACAGACATCCAAGGTTGTCAGTGAGTGCCCGCTCATTACGGCCAGGAGGGCACCAAACCTCAAAGACATTCTCCCCAGGAGTCATTACGCTAGACCTGTTAGGCTTAATCGGTGTGTGTCTCTGAGGGGTTCTTTTCCCTGCGGGAATTGTAATATTTGCCAATATATGCACCCTGTAAGAGAATTTCTGCAATCCTTTTGACTCATTGGAGCATAGACTTAAGGCATACATTAATTGTAAGACAACTAATGTAACCTATGCGATTGTGTGTCCATGCCCACTTGTCTATGTAGGTCAGACAACGCAAGAGCTACGTCGTCGTATTCAAAAGCATTTTTCCACAATTAATACGGCTCTGGTGGACTCTCGGAAAGGCAAAACTCTGACCTCAGTCGCCTCCCACTATTTGACTCACCATGGAGGTAGGTGCCTAAATACGAGGGTTGTGGGTTTGAGCACATTAGGTGCTCGGACAGAGGTGGTTCACTGGCTCAAAAACTTTTACAAATTGAAGCAAGGTGGATCTTCTTGTTACACTCCTCAGTGCCGGATGGCATGAATGAGGATCTCCTATTTACGGGATTTCTTGGGTAACTTACCTGCTTCTTTTTGAATTTCACTGATCTTATACTTCCCTCAGGTCATCAAGTTTATACCACGGCTGGTAGAACTATGTACTTTGGACACAGATTCACAGCAGATGCTGTGGACCCATTGGATTTGGAACTTCCTTTTTGACATCATGGCTCTTGTGATCACGGCAATATTATCGGAATGGACCGGATTTTATACGTCTTCTCTCAATATGGGTCCATGCATTGTGTCCGGATCGGCTTAATGTACCAATGGTTGCGAAGATTTTGTGGCCTATTACGCCAATAAACCATTTTCCAGTCAGCAGCGGACTTTGCCTTCTATTACACTCTGGATCTTGTTATGTGGTTATACTCTGTTTGCGGCATTGATATTCAGGAGCATTATAATAATATTCTTTGACCGTTTATTTTATTTATTTAATTTATTTTAATGTATTTATTTATTTATTTTTTCATTATTTGTTTTTTATTATTTAGTTTTCTTTATTTATTCATCCATTTTTTGTATTTATTTATTTTATGTTATTTTCTTCATTGATTTATGGGTGTCCATTTATTTATTTTGGTTTATTGTATGTATTATTATTGAATATGTGCAGTTTTCCTAAGTTCCATAGCGTTATTCTTTGCTCCTGCTGTAATCTTACTTTTCGGCTGCCTTCATCTATTAGCTTGGTCTGTTTTGAGTCACTTTTCATTCTATGCATGCGCCCTCTGGTGGTCAATTTTCTTTCCAATGCACCGCACTGACTATGTCTGGTGCATGCGCATTGGATTGCATGGGCAGAGACGTCTGCCCTTAGTTTTTGTGTCTTACATCACCTCCGGTTCCGGTTTTTCGCCGGCTAACCAGGCTCACACACCTGCGCTCACTGATGCGAGGATTATAAGGTATTTATACTTGGGTTTTGACATACCTCACTTTCCCTGACGAAGCCGTCCGTGCAACGGCGATACGCGTTGGGCTCCTGCCTCCCATGCTTTCCCCGCTCCCCTCCTCCTGGTTCTTCTCTCCTCGGGAACTGCACGCCTTGGCTCTATCTGCACATGTCAGCAGTCCACTTCACCGCTCCTAGTTCCTTCAGCATTAGTGCTGTGATCACTTTGGGGGTTATTCCCTTTACGTGGACTCAGGTAGATAGCTTATTTCAGCAGGCCCACGGGCACTTTAGCTCTGATCATGGGCAATTGACGCATTGTGTCCTTTTGACGTACCTTTTGCTTCCCTGTGGTTATTTTTGCATATTATTGCTCTGAGAGGTTTTTTCCTCATTATCCTACATTTAGGATCTTCTTGCTATTATCAGGGGTGTGCAGGGATTATTATGGTTGAGGTATGTGGCATTATTATGGTCATACAATGGTTTGACGTTTAATGTCGTAATTACGTTTATACATTCACATGCAATATTGTGCCATATACCTGTACTATTGTGGGGTTATTCACATGCGTGGGATGTGTAGGTTGGTCTTTGGTTTTTAATTGTTTTTAAACAGTGTGTCAATAAAAGTTTACCTTTTATATTTATTCAATAGTGGTGTGCATTCTCTATGGTGGTTTTCTTGTTCTTTTGAGGTCTTCCTCTGTCAGCGGTCACTGGTACCGCTCATTACAGGAATGAATATGCGGCTTCACTCTTATGGGAGTGGAGTCCATATTCATTAATGAGCGGTACCACGTGACCGCTGAACAGAGGAAGAGCTGCGGCACCCGGAAACCATGGGACAGGGCCAGGTGAGTATGTGACAGTCCTCTCTCCCCCTCACCCGCCGACCATGACGCGAGTATAAGCAAAGAGGGGCACTTCCAGCCCAAAAATCTCGGCTTATACGTGAGTGAGTGAGTGAGTGAGTGAGTGAGTGAGTATGTATGTATGTATGTATGTATGTATGCATGTATGTATATTTACATACATACATACATACACACACAGTACAGACCAAAAGTTTGGACACCTTCTCATTTAAAGATTTTTCTGTATTTTCAGGACTATGAAAATTGTACATCAAAACTATGAATTAACACATGTGGAATTATACACTTAAAAAAAGTGTGAACCACCTGCACACTTTTGGCATTCTCTTGATGAGCTTCAAGAGGTAGTCACCGGGCATGATTTTCACTTCACAGGTGTGCCCTGTCAGGTTTAATAAGTGGGATTTCTTGCCTTATAAATGGGGTTGGGATCATCAGTTGCGTTGTGCAGAAGTCTGGTGGATACACAGCTGATAGTCCTACTGAATAGACTGTTAAAACTTGTATTATGGCAAGAAAAAAAGCAGCTAAGTAAAGAAAAACGAGTGGCTATCATTACTTTAAGAAATGAAGGTCAGTCAGTCCGAAAAATTGGGCAAACTTTTAAAGTGTCCCGAAGTGCAGTGGTAAAAACCATCAAGCGCTACAAAGAAACTGGCTCACATGAGGACCGCCCCAGGAAAGGAAGACCAAGAGTCACCTCTGCTTCGGAGGATAAGTTTATCCGAGTCGCCAGCCTCAGAGATTGCAGGTTAACGGGCAGCTCAGATTAGAGACCAGGTCAATGCCACACAGAATTCTAGCAGCAGACACATCTCTACAACAACTGTTAAGAGGAGACTTTCTGCAGCAGGCCTTCATGGTAAAATGGCTGCTAGGAAACCACTGCTAAGGACAGGCAACAAACAGAAGAGACTTGTTTGGGCTAAAGAACACAAAGAATGGACATTAGACCAGTGGAAATCTGTGCTTTGGTCTGAGGAGTCTAAATTTGAGATCTTTGGATCCAACCACCGTGTCTTTGTGCGAAGCAGAAAAGGTGAAAAGAATGGACTCTACATGCCTGGTTCCCACCGTGAAGCATGGAGGAGGTGTGATTGTGTGGGGGTGCTTTGCTGGTGACACTATTGGGGATTTATTCAAAATTGAAGGCATACTGAACCAGCATGGCTACCACAGCATTTTGCAGCGGCATGCTATTCCATCCGGTTTGCGTTTAGTTAGACCATCATTTTTTTTTCAACAGGACAATGACCCCAAACACACCTCCAGGCTGTGTAAGGGCTATTTGACCAAGAAGGAGAGTGATGGGGTGCTACGCCAGATGACCTGGCCTCCACAGTCACCAGACCTGAACTCAATCGAGATGGTTTTGGGTGAGCTGGACCGCAGAGTGAAGGCAAAAGGGCCAACAAGTGCTAAGCATCTCTGGGAACTCCTTCAAGAATGTTGGAAGACCATTCCTGATGACTACCTCTTGAAGCTCATCAAGAGAATGCCAAGAGTGTGCAAAGCAGTCAAAGCAAAAGATGGCTACTTTGAAGAACCTAGAATAGAAGACATAATTTCTGTTTCACACTTTTTTGTTAAGTATATAATTCCACATGTGTTAATTCATAGTTTTGATGCATTCAGTGTGAATGTACAATTTTCATAGTCATGAAAATACAGAAAAATCTTTAAAATCAGAAGGGGTGCCAAAACTTTTGGTCTGTACTGATACTGGTACTGAGATGTGGTCTGTGATCCCCACCTGCAGAACCACTCCTTTATTGTGTGTGTCTTGATAATTGCCAATAATTTCCATCTGTTGTCTATTCCATTTGCACAACAGCATGTGAAATTGATTGTCAAACAGTGTTGATTCCTAAGTGGACAGTTTGATTTCACAGAAGTTTGATTTATTTGGAGTTATATTCTGTTTTTAAGTGTTCCCTTTATTTTTTTGAGCAGTGTATTATAGTCTGATGTGTAATTGACCAGCCAACTTACTTTTAGGTCAGTACAGACTCCGGTTATTTTCTTTCTGCTATTGTAACACCCCAGGTAACCGGATGTTACAGTGATGTTGCTTTCCCTTCGGGGAGGGTAATATCATGCTCAGAGGCAATGGAGTTCTCTTCACCAGGTAAGGCACCCGCATGCAACATATTTCAAATTCAGACCAGGAGGGAGAGGGGGAGCTCAGGACCCAGATTCAGGGGAGCTTCCCTCAAATATGGATATGTCCTGGTCTGGAGGAGGAGTTAGCCAGTCTGATAGAGACACCAAAGGAGAAGGAAGTCAGAGAGCAGACAGAGGCCTGGCAGCCACGAGGGAGCTGCAGCCTCTGAAAGGACAGATAACCCGAGGGGTTGTATGTGGTGGAGCTTCAGAGGAAAGGAGCAAAGAAGAGTTACAGGGCTCAGAGGGGAACTGTGACCGGGCACCCTCAGACCTGAAGCGCAGTACCAGGTACCCGAGGCTTTAGTGGAACTGTAGGACACTTGGCAGAACCGGAGGGCTGAGAACTTTATGGGATTAGCCCACATCACACCTGAGATGAAGCAGCACCTGAGGAGCCTGCAGCATGATAAGAGTCCCTATAAAAAGGCTCAAGCTGCCCATCATGCAGGTACCTGTCTCAGGACAGGGGGAATAGAGGACTCTGCAGAAAGCTTCAGGCAGCAGGGACTTCATATACAGCAAGCGCTAGTTGGAAAGGCCCACGGACCTCGACTGGAAAAAGGGAATATTCCATTGCCTCCAAGCCGGCCAGGCCATACCATCACCCGTGCCTGGTACCCTGGACTGTGGCCTGCTAACTACAGTAAACCAGGTAAAGACTTACAACTTGTGTCCTTTACTCATTTTACCAGCCTACACCAACATCGTCACACGTCAGGACCTCTGGGGACCCCACTTCACCTGTGGGAAACGTTACCATCATTGCTGTGACAACATCCCCCAGAGGACCCCTTTAACGCAGCGTCGGTCCCGCTATTGACCGAACACCACAGGTGGCGTCACGACAGACTCATTTACAATATCCCTTTAAAGACCTTTCCCCTTTGATTGGATGCCCAGGGCCACGGACCGGGTTGCAGCTGCCATGACATCCCCCTTAAGAGAGACAGGACCCGATGACAAGTACCCCACGGCCCTGGTAGGGTGCTCCACTATGCTCATGTGTTCTTTTAAGAAACTAAAGGACTTCATAGGGAAAACATTTTTGGCATACACTCTTCCATTTAGAGCCCTTCCAAAAACTGAAAGTTTAATTAAACTTCCTAAAACAGAATAAATCCTAGTTCAAGCCATAAGTAGGATTAAATTAACCTTATGAAACTGGTTAGAATTATTTCCTGGCTCTAGTTGTGGTACTACGCCCTGAAATATCATCCACAATATAAACATATTAACAAATGTACTAGAAGGGAGTGAAAGGTGGAGAGCAGACAAGCCAACAGGAGTAACGTTAGCATTATGGCTGGGGCCTGTAGTCGACAACTTGGTCATGAACTACTAAATGACCCCAAAGCCTGTGTGATCCATCTACGACACAGTAGTTAGAGGAATACTCATATCTTTAAAATAATGAAACCATGGTCAGTCTCTTGTTAACAAAAAAAAAAAAAAAAACACATTATTGAAGACAGTACTTTGGGGCGCTTACTAAATTTTCAGTTCTAGGCCTCATGTAGATGACTGTATAATTCGTACAAGTGCTAGAAAGGTGGAGAAGCTGATCAAACTCATTGGACTAATTTTCTCAAATGGAGAGAAGATTGTTATGCGACCCTAGCCTTACAGGTTCTCCTCATTTATAAAGTGGTGACTGATAATGTAGCATTCCCTAAACGCTGCAGTGTGTTCCTGTTCTCAAAAGACGCCCTGATGGAGGAGCATATGACCAGACCTGCCCATCAGTCTCCTCCAAAAATAACACTGCATTTCAGTTGGAGGTGACTGATGGACAGGTCTTGTCACTTACCATAAAACTGTGCAGTCAGTGAGAAGGCTGAACTAGGAGAACCTAGCATACTCTATTTTTATTATTATTTATTTATATAGCACCATTACTTCAATGGTGCTGTACATGAGAAGGGGGTTACATACAGGATTATAGATATTGATTACAGTAAACAAATTTACAATGATAGACTGGTACAGAGGGGCGAGGACCCTGTCCATGCGGACGTACATTCTTCGTATTAGTATTGCCACAAAATCATGTCCAACAGGTGAGGTCATGTCCCCAACACATTTTTTATCAGTAAGAAATATAAAGAACAGAACTGATTTAGGAAAAACTAAATTTACATAACCTGATCTGCAATACATGGCAGCAGTGGGTTCATAAGCAGAATACTAAATTAGCATATATTTATAATATAGTGCAGGCAGCAACTGGGAATAAACTCACCTCAAACTCTCGATTGTCATTGTTATATTGAACTACATCCATTATATATTCAGCAATAGTTTCTAGCAAGAACGCCATGTCCATTTTCGATCGTATAACCAGAAATTGACATAAACTTGGAAAAAAATTAAAAAAATGAAGAAGTTAGAAAGATATATATATATATATATATATATATATATATATATATATATATATATATATATATATATATATATATATATATATATATATATATATATATATATATATATATATATATTTCCCCCCTCCCCTGTAACTTAATGCAACAAGCTACTTTTGCTTACACAAAAAAAAAAATTGTCCTGGAGCACAAGTTGGCATGTATGCAAAATAGAAGCATGTTCACATAAGCCATTAAAACAGACAAATCCCAAAACAGAAACAAAACAAACACCCTGCTTTAAGTAAAATCAATAGTGCATAGAAATAACATGGGGTACTTAGTAAACGTCAGATTGTATAAAAAAAAAAAAGCCTCATTTTAAACCATCCCAAACCCCCCTCCCCCCCCCCCGCCTCCCGAGTCCTGTAGCTTCACCACTTTTTTAGGATCTGGGACTGAGTGAGGGCTTATTTTTTGCGTGCCAAGCTGCCAATTTTTTTTGGGATACCATTTTTGGTGTAGATTATAATAATCTTTATTTTTATATAGCGCTAACATATTTCTGCAGATCTTTACAGTTTGCATACATCATCATCACTGTCCCTGTTGGGGCTCACAAACTAAAATTCCCCATCAGTATGTCTTTGGAATGTGGGAGGAAACCGGAGAACCCTGAAGAAACCCACGCAAACACGGGGAGAACATACAAACTCATTGCAGATGTTATCCAAGGTGGGATTAGAACCCAGGACTCCAGCGCTGCAAGGCTGCAATGCTATCCACTGAGCCATGACTCGAGTAATGAGTATATTCGCTCATCACTAGATTTCCTCCGAGTATTTTTTGGTGCTCGGAGATTTAGTTTTTCTTGCCGCACCTGAATGATTTACATCTGTTAGCCAGCATAAGTACATGTGGGGATTCCCTGGCAACCAGACAACCCCCACATGTACTTATGCTGGCTATCAGATGTAAATCATTCAGCTGCCGCGCTGAAAAACTCCGATCACCAAAAAATACTTGTAGGATCCCCGAGCGTGCTCGAGAAATCTCCAGTAACGAGTATATTCGCTCATCACTAGTGTAGCCCTGATGATTTGATGGCCTGCTGAAATGTTGTGGCAACCAAAAATATAATTCTGTCAGTTTGATTTTATTTCTCGTTACGCCTTTTACTGACCAGAATTACTCTTTATATATTGATAGATTGGGCGTTTTTGAACACGGATACCAATTTTTTAATTTTTTTTTTTTTTTTGGGGGGGGGGGGGGGGGGGGAGGGTAATTATTTTTTAAAGTAAAAATGTTTAACTTTTCACTGGCTTAAATAGGCTCCATGGGAGACTTAGAAGCTGTGATCATCCGATCGCCTGTGCTATACACAACACTGCTTTGTGTAGCTAAATTGCTCATCTGCTATGAGCGCTGGCCACAGAGCGAGGTTCATAGCAATCCAGCAATGACAACCAAAGGGGTCTCCTGCAGACCCCAGGTTGTCATGCCAACCCATCGGCAACCAGCAATCATGTGACAGATGTCGATGGGCAAGATTTGCAACGCACTTCCAGCGCTGGCATGTTACATGCTGCTGTCAGATCGACAGCGGCATTTAACATGTTAACAGCTGTGGGTGGATCCCGATTCCATCAGCGGCTGTTAGGGTCACATGTCAGCTGATGTCTTTATGAAGTACCCTATTTATATGAACTATTGCCTTTACTCATTTACTAACAGCAGGGTATATGTTCATTTTGTTTCTGTTTCTGGGGTTTTTGACTTATTTACAGAGAAACCAGTCAGGACCCATGACTGCCCCAAAAGGTGTTTAATATGGATTTAATATGGATTTCTAATGCTGCAATCTGAAGAATGTACTTCTATCCTGAAGCTTTGCATAGGCTAGTGAGGCAGGACTCTTCTCTATGGACCAATCCTACCTTAGATCTTCTAATCACACTTTCCTGGAAGTGACTGACACCTGGCATACAATACTTGTTACAGCAGAACAGTTATGCAGATGGTCAATCACCCCTAGAGAGCCATGTTTAGAAACAGAAGAAGTTCAGATGAAAGACCAACCACCGGACTAGTGTCTCTGTCTATTCAATTGAGCTTTATTGGCAGGACCAAGTACATGTTAGCATTGCCAAAGCATATGGTAAAAATACGGGGGTGGGGGAGGGAGGTATATAGAGGTCCAGGGTATATCAGATTCCTTTTAGAGGATAGGGGAGGTTTCCAGGGTGGGGTATAGGAGTCCATGACATATCAGGCTCTCCAGTCGGGGGGATAGGGATATGTCCAGTGTTGGTGTACGGGAGTCCATGACATATCAGGCTCCTCTTAGTCTGTGGCAGGCACTGACATATTCCGCTGCGATGGCCGCTGCACTTTCCTCTTCCCCCAGTATTATCGGCAGTTTCTCTTCCTCCTCCTTGGAGGTGAAGTCTGGGAGGAGATCAGACAGTCTCTTGAAGTGAGTGTCCCTCGCTGTAGAGCATTTGGGGCACCTCAGCAGGAAGTGGGCCTCATCCTCCACGGCCTCCTGGGGGCACTGCTGGCAGAGTCTGCTCTCTCGGGGCTTGTAGTTCTGTCGGTGCCGCCCGGATTCGATGAGTAGGCTGTGGGCGCCCAGTCTGTACCGGCTCAGGATCTGTCGATCTTTGGGGTTTTCTAGTTTTTCTAGATATGGGGCCAGTTTGTACACCCTCTGTAGATTCCGGTATATTGTCAGTTTCTTGGATTTGTTTATGTTGTTCCTCCAGATGCTGAGATATTCCTCTTTGACTTTGTGTACCATCTTCTGGATTTCACCTTTTGTCAGGCCATGGAGGTTGATGGCTTGGTCAGACTGGCTTTGGGTACTTTTTCTTGGGGGGTTCCTGAGGCTTCCTGGTGTAGGAAGGCTTTGTGATGGTAGGAGCTGGGACTGCTACTTTGTAGATGAGCCTTGAATGACAGTGCCTTCTTTATTGCGATGTGTAGTGGGAATCTGCCCAGCTCTGCTCGGCAGGCACTATTTGATGTGCTCCGATGGACTTGGAGAAGATGCTTGCAGAACTCTAGGTGGAATATTTCTGTCGGCCCAGCGTGTGTCTCTCTCGCTCCCTTTAAAAACGGTTGTGTTATGGCTTTTCATGAGTAGCCCCAATGTTTGGAGTGAGGCTGGGGTCACACTACTGTAGAATAAGAACGAGCTATATATATATATATATATATATATATATATATATATATATATATATATATATACAGTGGGGCAAAAAAGTATTTAGTCAGTCAGCAATAGTGCAAGTTCCACCACTTAAAAAGATGAGAGGCGTCTGTAATTTACATCATAGGTAGACCTCAACTATGGGAGACAAACTGAGAAAAAAAAATCCAGAAAATCACATTGTCTGTTTTTTTAACATTTTATTTGCATATTATGGTGGAAAATAAGTATTTGGTCAGAAACAAAATTTCATCTCAATACTTTGTAATATATCCTTTGTTGGCAACGACAGAGGTCAAACGTTTTCTGTAAGTCTTCACAAGGTTGCCACACACTGTTGTTGGTATGTTGGCCCATTCCTCCATGCAGATCTCCTCTAGAGCAGTGATGTTTTTGGCTTTTCGCTTGGCAACACGGACTTTCAACTCCCTCCAAAGGTTTTCTATAGGGTTGAGATCTGGAGACTGGCTAGGCCACTCCAGGACCTTGAAATACTTCTTACGAAGCCACTCCTTCGTTGCCCTGGCGGTGTGCTTTGGATCATTGTCATGTTGAAAGACCCAGCCACATTTCATCTTCAATGCCCTTGCTGATGGAAGGAGATTTGCACTCAAAATCTCACGATACATGGCCCCATTCATTCTTTCATGTACCCGGATCAGTCGTCCTGGCCCCTTTGCAGAGAAACAGCCACAAAGCATGATGTTTCCACCACCATGCTTTACAGTAGGTATGGTGTTTGATGGATGCAACTCAGTATTCTTATTCCTCCAAACACGCCAAGTTGTGTTTCTACCAAACAGTTCCAGTTTGGTTTCATCAGACCATAGGACATTCTCCCAAAACTCCTCTGGATCATCCAAATGCTCTCTAGCAAACTTCAGACGGGCCCGGACATGTACTGGCTTAAGCAGTGGGACACGTCTGGCACTGCAGGATCTGAGTCCATGGTGGCGTAGTGTGTTACTTATGGTAGGCCTTGTTACATTGGTCCCAGCTCTCTGCAGTTCATTCACTAGGTCCCCCTGCGTGGTTCTGGGATTTTTGCTCACCGTTCTTGTGATCATTCTGACCCCACGGGGTGGGATTTTGCGTGGAGCCCCAGATCGAGGGAGATTATGAGTGGTCTTGTATGTCTTCCATTTTCTAATTATTGCTCCCACTGTTGATTTCTTCACTCCAAGCTGGTTGGCTATTGCAGATTCAGTCTTCCCAGCCTGGTGCAGGGCTACAATTTTGTTTCTGGTGTCCTTTGACAGCTCTTTGGTCTTCACCATAGTGGAGTTTGGAGTCAGACTGTTTGAGGGTGTGCACAGGTGTCTTTTTATACTGATAACAAGTTTAAACAGGTGCCATTACTACAGGTAATGAGTGGAGGAAAGAGGAGACTCTTAAAGAAGAAGTTACAGGTCTGTGAGAGCCAGAAATCTTGATTGTTTGTTTCTGACCAAATACTTATTTTCCACCATAATATGCAAAAAAAATGATAAAAAAATAGACAATGTGATTTTCTGGATTTTTTTTCTCAGTTTGTCTCCCATAGTTGAGGTCTACCTATGATGTAAATTACAGATGCCTCTCATCTTTTTAAGTGGTGGAACTTGCACTATTGCTGACTGACTAAATACTTTTTTGCCCCACTATATTATATATATATATATATATATATATATATATATATATATACATATATACATATACACACACACCGTAACTCGTATCAGCCAAACCTGGTGACACATCCGCACATGCAGATTTTGCTGCATAGCATACATGTTTAATAAGTCACTACACATGATGAATTTGCAACTTTTTTTTTTCAGTGCTATGGGAACGAAAATATATTCTATTCCCTTCCCTGTCCTGTTGGTGCATATTCATGCCCGATCGTTCGCTCACTGATGCACATCCCACAATGATTAGATCGCACACGTGATCAGAGGCCTACAGGTGAGTGCTGGAAAACTGGACGGAGCAGATCAGCTAGGAAGCTACGTGAACAGGACAGGTTAAATGGGGCAGCACGGTGGCGCAGTGGATAGCACAGCAGCCTTGCAGCGCTGGAGTCCTGGGTTCAAACCCCACTAAGGACAACATCTGCAAAGAGTTCTCCCTGTGTTTGCGTGGGTTTTCTCCGGGTACTCCGGTTTCCTCCCACATTCCAAAGACATACTGATAGGGAATTTGGATTGTGAGCCCCAACGGGGACAGCGACGATAATGTGTGCAAAACTGTAAAGCGCTGCGGAATATGTTAGCGCTATATAAAAATAAAGATTAGTATTATTATTATTAAATGGGTTGTCCCACAAAGTACACTTTAAATGAATAGATCTTGGAACAAGAATTAGTTCCATAATAGGATATGTTAAAAAAATAAATATGAAAATGTTCCTGTGTCAAGAATCTTATAAATGTGCTCCTGCTCTGTACTGTGCAGGAACATGGTCTGATCATACCACATCTCCTGGGCAGAAGAGGAAGCAAGAGAGAGAATAAAGACAGGACAGCCGGGGATCACAGTTGCTGGTTTTTGTAAGGAAGAACATTTCCCTGCCCGAATAAAAATCTGTAATGCCTCCAGAAGAATCTGTCCTGACTGTATATACTTTTTTTGTTTCCTCCCCTATCCAGGAGATGTGATATGATCAGACGATGTTCCGGTACAGTCAGACACATCAATTACACAGGGGCACATTAATGCACAATTTTTTTTTTAATATTATTAAACAGCCAAATAGTACAACTTCTTTCAATTCTAAGATCTATTAATTAACATGTACTTGGTTCGTGGGAAAAACCCTTTTACATGTGAGGTAACGTGTACGCGTCAACCCCTTTCAAGTTCTTATTATGCTTTGAGGGGGGAGTCTGGAAATTTGATGGAATCATTATTTCCAGACAAATTAAGGCTTGAGACCATGCCACTGTTCTTGTGTACCTTCAAAAACAGACTTACAAAGATGGTCATTTTGGTATTTTGGAACAGTAACCTACATAAAAGATCACACCATGCAAGAACTGCACACAGGGTTTAAGTTGTGACCAACTTACTAGAAATCTTTGGTAATTTTTGCATAGTTCTCCTTGTAATCCAGGAGCTCCAGCAAGGTATCCGAGGCCAATTTAATTAATCCAGGGCAATCAGAGTGATTTCTTGACAGAGAAGCCTGTACAACTTCCAGGTATTCTACAAAGCAAAAGTGAAAATAAATATGACAAACTTAGATAAAATTCAGTTTTCATTTTACAAACCACAACTTTAAGAAAGATTGTGCAGATTCTTTTTTTTTTTTTTTTTAATATACGCATATATAAATATGGTTCCCTATGTACTACTTAATATATACAACCCACCACCAGCCAAGATGGATATACTCCAACAGGCAGTGATTTTTGTATCACAGTATCCGGACGCCAAAAGGTTATGCATGGGAGATTTTAATATGGTTCTCAATGTACGTTTGGATAGAATGAACACTGCACATTCTCGGCCTATTAATTAAGACACCACTTGCTTTGCATACTTTCATAACCAAGATGGGCTGGACTGATTTGTGGAGGCAGCAGCATCCACTTAAAGAATTCTCCTGTTACACCAGCCACTCAATGCTTATCTAGAATAGACCATGTATTTGGGAAAAATGCCAATTTCTCACACTTGAGAACAACTGAATATTCTCCTAAGATAGTGTCAGATCACGCTACACTGGTAGTATGTCTTCATCTAGGGAGTCCTAAAAGACCTAAGAGATTCCGCTTACATTGGCTATTCCTTATAGGAGGGCATGATCGAATAACAGATCAATTGGAGGTATTAGAGATGAGCGAATTTTTCAATGTTCGGTTCGGATTATGTTCGCCGAATTTGGAATAGTCACTGAACATAACCAAATGCCATTCAGCTCAATGGGAGGCAAAAACAAAAGCATGCACACCTCATAACAGCCCCAAATGCTGACAAAACTCAAATGAGTGACAGAAACCAGGAAAGTGGACTCAATTCAGCCACAGTTCAGATTTTAGCATGGAACTGCAGCAATCAGACAGGTATGAGGTATCGGCGTCTAGGACAGCATTTACAGCTTTCAATTGAACTTCACAGTAAGATGAGGTGGATGAGGGATCGGTGTAGGCCACCCTTTACTGGGAGCCCTGATACCACATGCAACACGTTTACCTGCTTTCATGCTGCGCCACACTCAGGTGGCACAGATATCAGTTTTGTAGACTACCATTCTCACAAAAATGTAAGGATAGCAACATGGGTAGTGGGGTCCAAGGAGGTGGAGGCCTGACTGTGCTGGAGGCCTACTGTTACAGGCAACATGCATGAAGGAGACCCAACCACAAATGTTCACATTTCCAAAATTGGCAGACACCACCAAAGTGGCATCAATTTCACCACAGTAAAAATAGTAGAATAGGGACCGATAGGTTTTCCACTACACCCAATCCAGCAGATAGACACCCAACCAGGAGTGTTCACATTTAAAACAAATGAGTGCCTGACACCACCAAAGTGGAATAACTGTCACAAGAACAGAAATAGTATAACTGGGATAGACATCTTCCACTACAGCTAACCCAGCAGACGTAGACCAACCATGACTGTTCATATTCCCACAAATTTGTGCTAACATCAGCAGCAGCAACCACATCAGGCACAGAAGCCACACTAAAGATGTCAGTCCGCTGGCCCGGCTGCCTTTAAAAAGACTGCAGGGACCAGGACTAATAGCACTGAATGCCCGCTCTATCTCCCCATGGGCAGACCACTACACAGACAACACAGGGTGAGGGTAAAACAGTGTGGCAATACTTTACTGAACCACAACACCCAATTGCAAGCAGAACAATCCCAGCAAGAACCCCCAAGATGGTGCACATTACGGGGTCTCATCCTTCCGCTGACTCGCCGGGATAATAGTAGATGTTACGTCAGAGCTCCCAGAGTCGCTATTCCACCTGTGATACACACACAGAGAAGAGATATTGACAAGAGCAGGGAGATGACCAAGAACAGTCCATAAAGTCCGTACAAGGTCCAAAGCCACTTGACACGAGAGTCACCACCTGGCTTATCCGATCACCTCCATGGAACCAGGCGACCAGCAGGTCCCAAAACTTGGCTTTCTCCAAACATATTCATGGTTCAGAGATGGTAGCTGGATCAGATCTGTGTCCTTCCAACCAGAGCCAAAAATCCCCATGTTGTTTCCTATAGAATCATAGATCTGTGTCCCTCCGGATGGTACCATGATGAATTGGCTGCAGTCCTCTCTCTCGTTCGTTGTTTTGCAGAATGTACGGCTGGTAGATCTGTGTTCATGAGATCTGCTTTGAGTCTTTTTATACCTAAAGCCTGTAAATTATTTTTAGGGCATGTGCACACGTTGGGGATTCCATTGTGGATTTTTCCGCGCGGATTCTGCAGAATCCGCAGGTAAAATTACCTGCGTTTTACCTCGGTTTTCTACAGAGTTTGTGCGGATTTCGCCTGCGTTTTTGCACCTGCGGAATCCTATAATGAAACTGGTGTAAAATGCTGCGGAATCCACACAAAGAATTGACATGCTGCAGAAAATAAATCGCTGCGTTTCTGCACAGAATTTTCCGCAGCATGGGCACTGCGAATTTGGTTTTCCATAGGTTAACATGGTATTGTACACCGCATGGAAAACTGCTGCGGATCCGCAGGGCCAAATCCGCAACATGTGCACATACCCTTAGAATTACTTCAGTGTCCTTCAGTCCCCCTCACAGCGTTTCCCCATCTACCTTCGAAGTCAACAAACTGGTTACAGAATACAATACACAATTTGTACATCAGCACACAACAAAGAAAAACACAATGTACAAGTCACTATTACAGACTAACACAGTAGGTTAAATAGTATATCAGTTTGCAAGTGTCTTTTTGACCCACCAGACAAACAAATCCACAAGCTAATACACAGATAAAAAGTAAATTCTTCTTGGTCTACAAAAACAGTCGTTTGGGTGATTAAGATATACTCTAGTTTCTTCACAGGCAGTCTACACTTTCAGGGGACAGCCAGCTGCGCTTATTTATCAGGACACAGCAGCGCTGAAGACACGTTCTAAGAGAACACTGGCTGCCAGGCATGATAAAACCTCCAAGGCGTGTGAGGCGAGCTCAGGCCACTCATCCATTTTGGAAGACCAAAATGTGAAAGGGTCCAAACCCTCCCTGATTGTATGGATATTCAGTTCTAGATACTCCTCTCCATTCGTTCTCCCCGTGTAAGACTTGGACTCTGCTGTGATGGTGCAAGAGTTGGTCAAAAAAAAAAAAAAAAAAAAAAGGGTCAAAGGACTCAAATAGCTTTTTCCCGCTACCACTGCTGCTGCTGCTAATGTTTTGGGGTTGACGAATTGATATGCCGGAGGTTGGAAGTGTAGAGCTGCAATGCTAACTGTGTGCTTCACTTCTGTCTTGGGGAAAAGGTCTCTTAAGATTGTACAAAAGAACGTTTCGACACTCCAGCATTCTCGGGTCCCTTTCTAGGGCAGGAATCATCTGGCAAAATTTGGTTTTATAACATGGATCTAAAAGTGGCAACCCTGTTGTCAGCATTATTCTTAATCATAACTATAAGGGGATTATGTTGCAGATAGTGCAGCAAGAAGGCACTCGTATGTCAGGCTCTAAAATGAAGTTCAAGCCCATGTGGTGTTAGTGGCTGGGGAGAGAGAGGGGAGACAGAGGGGAAGGAAGGGAAGGGGAGGCAGAAGCGATTGATGGGGCGGCCGATTGTTGTTGAGGTCCGCATTTATGAGCAGTGAGATTCCCACAGTAAAGCATGTTGATTGCGCATGTGAAGGTTCACACATGTAGTAGTGAAATGATTGCACTTTTTACCTCTACTAAGTTTTTTTTTTTTTGCAAAGTTGGCAAATTACGTGAGTTGGTGAGTTCTTTGCAGTGTCAAAAAAAGGCCCAGGCTAGGAAACCCTTGCGAGCTGCAGACCCACGGACGCTGCTGGTCACAGGCACAGTTGTGGCTGAGGATGCATTGCTTGTCATGATGGCTGTATCACTACGTGTCTGCAACGTACAGCGCAACGTAACCTTTTTGTCTTGCTCCTCAGATGACCTATTCAGATGTGCACTTCTAAGTTCACACCAACTGGGATCTACAGTAACACATCTTTCTCTGTGTTATCACATTCCTCACCCTTGGAGTCACCCTCCACCTCTTCTTGCCCTGACAGCACAGTACAGTCCGCGTGAGCCTCAGATATCCGCGTCTCATCAGAATCACCTTCCCCCAGGGACTAGTCTGATGAAGAGGGTCAGGATGCTGTCTAGTTGAACAGTTGGATAAGTTGGGATGTGGGGGGGAAGCAAGGGGAATTTGGGTACCACACCTGTGGACTGTACTGGGTGCGATGGTGAGGTGGAGGAGAGCCCACTTGAAGCTGCACTTGCCATCCACTCGAGTACATGCGCTTTCTAGGCATTATCGACAAGGCGCACTGCTGTGCGGCTGCCAAAAGAAAGGTAGTGGTGTAGCCTGTTCAGTAACATAAGTTGTCATTGCCTAGGACAGTGTTCCCCAAGTTCGGTCCTCAAGAGCAACCAACAGGTCATGTTTTCAGGATTTCCCTAGTATTGCCCACGTGGGAATACCATCATCTAGACAGGCAACAATTCCATCACCTAGGCAATACTAAGGAAATCCTGAAAACATGACCTGTTGGTGGCTCTTGAGGACCGGAGTTGGGGAACACTGGCCTAGGACGTGACATTGCTTCACTAGTGCTTTCACCATTACCACCAAGTCTAACTCCCCTTCCACCACAGCCTCACTTTTTCCCCAGTCATGTTGCTCAGATAGTGTAGTAGGAGCACAATATTAGCAACAACAAATTAGATTTTAAAAAATGCACCACCTCTGCAAACAGCTGAATTTCAGCGACATTAAATTCCAAGTTGAAATATGGTGTGCTGTATAATGTTAGTCACAGAAAAAAGAATTGTTTGAGTGTGGATGATTGTTTTATGCTACAAACAATTTGAAAGTCAGGTCCTCTACTGTATGACACTAGGAACAGAAGATTTTTTTTTTGTGGCCTCTGGATCAGGCTTCTACAGCTTAATTTCAACCCAATCAAATGACAGTGTGAAACGGCAGGTTGTCTAACTTTTTGCAACAGAAAAAAACATTTATTATAATGTGCCTTAGGTCTGCAGACAGTTTTATATCACCACAGCACTATATGACAAGGTGGGATACAGCAGGCTGTTTCACATTTAGCTAGTGAAAAAAATATTAATTAGAATGCTATACGAGTGCATGGAGAACAATAGAAGCAGTGTACTTGTAAGACATGTGCCCTGCTGGCTTTGTCTGTGGACCTCAAGTCCAAAAAAGAAAACAAGTGCTGGAAGGTAAATTTAACAGCCACACTGAACAGTAGCTAGCTACACTATCTGACTGACATACAACCGCCTACCTAGCTGAAATCTTGCTGTTAACAGCGCCATCATCAGAAGCAGCCTCTGCGCTGTTACGGTGTCAAAATGGCGCTAAAACAAAATGTCCACAATTTATATGGAGATTGACATGTGATTTCAGCAGCCAGTGACAAGCCATTGTGTCAGGACATTGTGGGTGTTTCCTGCGCCCCGAATGGCTAGCAGCAATGTGCACAGTTAAGGGATAAAAAAAAAAAAATTCTGTTTACAAGAACACCGCTGTGTTTTGCTTTACGGCCGGACGTGACCAGACACCGGAATGTAAGTATGTAGTGTTTTTTTTTTTGACATTTACTATGGTAACCAGGGTAAACATTGGGTTACTAAGCGCGGCCCTGCGCTTAGTAACCCGATGTTTACCCTGGTTACCCAGGGACTTCGGCATCGTTGGTCGCTGGAGAGCTGTCTGTGTGACAGCTCTCCAGCGACCAAACAGCGACGCTGCAGCGATCGGCATCGTTGTCTAGATCGCTGCAGGGTCGCTTAATGTGACAGTACCTTAAGGCTGCCATCACACTAGCAGTATTTCTGCAAGTGTTGTGGCTGTCGAACAGCCGCAAGACAAGCAGGAATGGAGACACAAACATATTTTGCAAGCACGCCGAAGACACCCGGTTAGATCACAAGCATACTTGTAACATAGTAACATAGTAACATAGTTAGTAAGGCCGAAAAAAGACATTTGTCCATCCAGTTCAGCCTATATTCCATCATAATAAATACCCAGATCTACGTCCTTCTACAGAACCTAATAATTGTATGATACAATATTGTTCTGCTCCAGGAAGACATCCAGGCCTCTCTTGAACCCCTCGACTGAGTTCGCCATCACCACCTCCTCAGGCAAGCAATTCCAGATTCTCACTGCCCTAACAGTAAAGAATCCTCTTCTATGTTGGTGGAAAAACCTTCTCTCCTCCAGACGCAAAGAATGCCCCCTTGTGCCCGTCACCTTCCTTGGTATAAACAGATCCTCAGCGAGATATTTGTATTGTCCCCTTATATACTTATACATGGTTATTAGATCGCCCCTCAGTCGTCTTTTTTCTAGACTAAATAATCCTAATTTCGCTAATCTATCTGGGTATTGTAGTTCTCCCATCCCCTTTATTAATTTTGTTGCCCTCCTTTGTACTCTCTCTAGTTCCATTATATCCTTCCTGAGCACCGGTGCCCAAAACTGGACACAGTACTCCATGTGCGGTCTAACTAGGGATTTGTACAGAGGCAGTATAATGCTCTCATCATGTGTATCCAGACCTCTTTTAATGCACCCCATGATCCTGTTTGCCTTGGCAGCTGCTGCCTGGCACTGGCTGCTCCAGGTAAGTTTATCATTAACTAGGATCCCCAAGTCCTTCTCCCTGTCAGATTTACCCAGTGGTTTCCCGTTCAGTGTGTAATGGTGATATTGATTCCCTCTTCCCATGTGTATAACCTTACATTTATCATTGTTAAACCTCATCTGCCACCTTTCAGCCCAAGTTTCCAACTTATCCAGATCCATCTGTAGCAGAATACTATCTTCTCTTGTATTAACTGCTTTACATAGTTTTGTATCATCTGCAAATATCGATATTTTACTGTGTAAACCTTCTACCAGATCATTAATGAATATGTTGAAGAGAACAGGTCCCAATACTGACCCCTGCGGTACCCCACTGGTCACAGCGACCCAGTTAGAGACTATACCATTTATAACCACCCTCTGCTTTCTATCACTAAGCCAGTTACTAACCCATTTACACACATTTTCCCCCAGACCAAGCATTCTCATTTTGTGTACCAACCTCTTGTGCGGCACGGTATCAAACGCTTTGGAAAAATCGAGATATACCACGTCCAATGACTCACCGTGGTCCAGTCTATAGCTTACCTCTTCATAAAAACTGATTAGATTGGTTTGACAGGAGCGATTTCTCATAAACCCATGCTGATATGGAGTTAAACAGTTATTCTCATTGAGATAATCTAGAATAACATCCCTCAGAAACCCTTCAAATATTTTACCAACAATAGAGGTTAGACTTACTGGCCTATAATTTCCAGGTTCACTTTTAGAGCCCTTTTTGAATATTGGCACCACATTTGCTATGCGCCAGTCCTGCGGAACAGACCCTGTCGCTATAGAGTCACTAAAAATAAGAAATAATGGTTTATCTATTACATTACTTAGTTCTCTTAGTACTCGTGGGTGTATGCCATCCGGACCCGGAGATTTATCTATTTTAATCTTATTTAGCCGGTTTCGCACCTCTTCTTGGGTTAGATTGGTGACCCTTAATATAGGGTTTTCATTGTTTCTTGGGATTTCACCTAGCATTTCATTTTCCACCGTGAATACCGTGGAGAAGAAGGTGTTTAATATGTTAGCTTTTTCCTCGTCATCTACAACCATTCTTTCCTCACTATTTTTTAAGGGGCCTACATTTTCAATTTTTATTCTTTTACTATTGATATAGTTGAAGAACAGTTTGGGATTAGTTTTACTCTCCTTAGCAATGTGCTTCTCTGTTTCCTTTTTGGCAGCTTTAATTAGTTTTTTAGATAAAGTATTTTTCTCCCTATAGTTTTTTAGAGCTTCAATGGTGCCATCCTGCTTTAGTAGTGCAAATGCTTTCTTTTTACTGTTAATTGCCTGTCTTACTTCTTTGTTTAGCCACATTGGGTTTTTCCTATTTCTAGTCCTTTTATTCCCTTGTATAACACCTTTTCAGAGCATGTTCACCATTTGCGATCCTTCCTGCATCTCATCCGTACTGTCTTTCCTATATGGCTCACAGTATAATGATGGCTAGTAACATCTCTAATATCTCCTTACCATTGCTAAAGGCATACTAGGAGTTCCAGGTTTACGTAATACTCGTGTACAGGTGCTTCTCACAAAATTAGAATATCATCAAGAAGTTAATTTCACTTCTTTCAAGACAAAAAGTGAAACATTATATATAGTCATTACAAAAAGTGATCTATTTCAAGTGTTTATTTCTGTTAGGCTCCCATCACACTAGCAGTATTTGGTCAGTATTTTACATCAGTATTTGTAGCCAAAACCAGGAGCGGAACAATTAGAGGAAAAATATAATAGAAACACATGCACCACTTCTGTATTTATCACCCACTCCTGGTTTTGGCTTACAAATGTGTAAAATACTGACCAAATACTGCTAGTGCGACGGCAGCCTTAATGTTGTGGATTATGGCTTACAGCCAATGAAAACCCAAACGTCATTATAATCAGTAAATTAGAATCATTAACCAAAAATGCCTACAAAGGCTTCCTAAGCATTTAAAAAAGTCCCTTAGGCCCCTTTCACACGTCCATGTCACCAGTATGTGTGGTGACAGTTTTCACACGTACCAGAGACATGTACACCCATTCAAATGAATGGGTCAGTGCGCTTCCACGTGTGTCCATGGGCAAAACAAGCTGACATATCTGTTTCATACTGTCAGCACGGATGGAAAAACGTCTCGCACACATGCACACGGAGAACACACATTGATGTCCTCCATGTGACATGCATCAGCACCGGGGAAGAAACGCTACTATAAGTGCTGTTCCCCGGTGGCTGGTGCTGAAGTTGTCTGTCATCATTTTCCCCTGCTCAGCCAGCGAGCAGAGGAGAATGATGAGCGCAGCATCATTCACGAGCGGTGACATCACCGGCTTTTTCCCACGGTCCAGAGGTCACCTCGGTTCAACACGTCAGCATCTCATTCACCAGTGGTTTTCAACCGGGATGGTCGCATCTTAGCACTGTCCTGGCTGAAAACTATTTCGCCCCCAGACATGGATTACAGCGTGGGACGGACAGGTACGGCATATTGTTGTTTTATTATTTTACTTTTATTACAGGAGATTGAGCACTTTGGGGAATGAGGTGTTGCAGTAAGTATGGTTTAATTTTGAACATAAAAAGGAGTGTGTAATTTTTTCAAATAAAGCACTTTATTCTGGCAATGTCTTTATTTTAACAAAACTATAGGATTAGTAATGGAGAGAAATCTTATATAGACACCTCTCCATTACTAAGCCGTGGGCTTAATGACCCCACAAATATTACCACCAATTGCCACCGCTATAGGGCAAGTGGGAAGAGCAGAAAAGGTGCAATAGATGCGCCTTTTCTGGGCAGCTGCAGGCTGCTGATTTTAGGCTGGGGGGGCTTATATCAATGGCCCCTTAGCAGCCTGAGAATAGCAGCCCCCAGCAGTGAGCTTTAGCAAGGCTGGTTGTCAAAAAAATGGAGGGGGGGACCCCACGCTTTTTTTTTGTTTGTTTTTTTTAATTATTTCAATAATTAGACAGCGTGGGGACCCTTGTATTCTTGATAACCAACCTTGCAGAAGCCCCCAGCTGTGAGTTTTTTTCTGGTTGGTTCAATGAAATAGGGGAGAACCCACGTTGGGGTTTTCATTCATTTATTTCCGAATGATGGCAGCCGGCGGCTGTGGAATACCCCGATCATCGGCACCTAATGTCACTTCTATTAGCGGCAGTCGGATGATGGGGGTAACCGTCCCAAAAGCCCTCACCTGCTTAAAGTCATTCAGACTTTAATATAACGCTCATCCTTCTCTGCTCGCTGGCAGAGCAGGAGAGAATGATGAGAGACGATTTCAGCACCTGCCACCAGGTAACAGCGCTTACTGTAGTGCTTCTTCCCTGGCAGCTGTCTGTATGGTACTGATGCGGCACACGGTTGCCACACTGACATCTCCGGTACCTTTTTTTCGGTACCGGAAATAAACGGACGTGTGAAACCGGCCTTAGTCTAAGTAGGCTCCACAATCATTTGGAAGGCTGCTGACTTGACAGATGTCCAGAAGGCAGTCATTGACACACTCCACAAGGAAAGTACATTTGCATTTCGTTTGGAAATCAAGGTCCCAGAGTCTGGAGGAAGAGTGGAGAGGCACACAGTCCAAGCTTCTTGAGGCCTAGTGTGAAGTTTCCAAAATAAGTGATTGTTTGGGGAGCCATGTCATCTGCTGGTGTAGATCCACTGTGTTTTATCAAGACCAAAGTCAGCGCAGCAGTCTACCAGGAAATTTTAGAGCACTTCATGCTTCCCTCTGCTGACAAGCTTTTTGGAGATGGAAATTTAATTCTCCAGCAGGACTTGGCATGTGTCCACACTGCCAAAAGTAGCAATACCTGGTTAAAAAAATAAATAACAGTATCACTGTGCTTGATTGGCCAGCAAACTCGCCTGACCTTAACCTTATAGAGAATCTATGGGGTATTATCAAGAGGAAGATGAGACACCAGACCCAACAATGCAGACGAGCTGAAGGCTGCTATCAAAGCAACCTGGGCTTCCATAACACCTCAGCAGTGCCACAGGCTGATCGGCTCCATGCCTGTAATTGATTGATGCAAAAGGAGCCCCGACCAAGTAGTGAGTGCATTTACTGAACATACATTTTAGTAGGCCAACATTTCGGATTTTAAAACCATTTTTCAAGTTGGTGTTATATTTTTTCCCTTCACTCAACCTTCCATTAATATGCTTGGATACAGTAGCTTTAGGAATGACCTTTTGTGGCTTACCCTCCTTGTGGAGTGTGTCAATGACCGCCTTCTGGACATCTGTCAAATCAGCAGTCTTCCCCATGTTGTGAAGCCTACTGAAACAGACTAAGGGACCTTTTTGAAAGTCTTAGAAAGCCTTTGCAGGAGTTTTTTGTTAATTATTCTAATTTACCGAGATAATTACTTATGGGTTTTCATTGGCTGTAAGACATAATCATCAACATTAACTGAAAAACACTTGAAATGGGGTCACTACAAACATTGTAACTTTGGGAGAAGCACCTGTATATCGGGTGGACCTGAAACTGCAACTGATCACTGTTCTAAGCTTGGCGATTTTTTTCATGTACTGATGGTTGACTTGATCATGTGGCAATCCATGCAGTGCTTAATGTTAAAATTGAAACTCAAAATTTAGTTTTGAGATCAGGAGGAGGATTTGAGTTTCTATGCAAAAACTCAGTTTAAGTTTGGATGTATTCATTTTTTTTTTTTTTTTTTTTTTTTTTTTTTTAGCAGAAACTCTCAATCCTTCTGAAATACTCAAAGCTTGATTCTGCAAATATATTCATGTAAAATACCCCTTAAAAAACAGATGAGAAATAGAACTTTTTGCCACCAACTTCACCCGCCAGGTTTGGAGGAAGAAGGAGGAGCAGAACCCAAGAACACCATCCCAACTGTGAAGCATGATTGGAAGGGGGGGGGGTGTAACACCATACTTTGGGGGTGCTTTTCTACAAAGAGGGTAGGATAACTGCATGGTACTGAAGTGAGGATGGATGGGGTCAGATTTTGGCCAACAACCTCCTTCCTTTAGTAAGACCATTGAAGATGGGTTGTGGCCGGGTCTTCCAATCCGACAATGACCAGAAACACACAGCCAGAGCAATTAAGAAGTGGCTCCGTAAAAAGCATTTCAAGGTCCTGGAGTGGCCTAACTAGTCTCCAGAACTGAACCAGATAGAATATTTTTGGAGGGGGCTAAAATGCAATGTTGGTCAGCGACAGCCCCGAAATTTGAAAGATCTGAAGAAGAGCTGTACGGAGACGAGGGCTAAAATTCCTGCTGCAGTGCGTGCAAACTTGTTTAACAACTATAGGAAACATCTGGCCTCTAAATGTAACAAAGGTTTTTGTACGAAATGTTAAATTCTGTTTTTCTATTGTATCAAATACCATTTTCTTCCGGATGTATAGGGTCAGGCTGTGGTGGGGAGGTGCGGGAGCGGTTTTGGCAGAGCCCTGGGTCACAGGAGGCTGGAGACTGTGGCTCCAGCTAACTCCTGTGCCCGTTGCTAAATAGAAATGAACATGCACTGCATTCCACGCCCATGGGCGTGGAGGGCAAAGAATATTCATTTTTCTGGCATCCTGGTATAAATGGCCCCATCCTGTTCCTATTATGATCGGTCCCATCCGGTTTCATTTATAATTGGCCCCATCAGGAAAGCATTAAAAAAAAAAAGAAACACATTGCAATGTTCAATTCTCTTAAGTATTCGCACACGTGACCGCCGGCCCCAGTAGGAAGCTGCTGGCTGACACTGCACGCTACTGAAGAGTTGAACAGTCCCGATGAGTATTCTAGCAGCTGTGCTCTGCTTGTCAACAGCGCATGACGTCCCTGTCATGCACTGCTTACAAGCATTAAGCAGCTGCTCGCACCGGAGCAGGATGCTGCAAGGGAGCGCCGTGTAGGCGAGTAATGATTTTTTTATTTGTTTGGGTTTTTTTTTTTTAATCTTTCTTGATGGGGCCAGGAACAGAATGGGGCCAATTATAAAAGAAAAAAAGGATGGGACCAAGCAAACCAGGAACAGGATGGAGCCAATAATACCAGGACCGGGATGGTGCCAAATCATACCAGAGTAAGGATGAGGGGGCCATGCATACCAGGTTAGGAATGAGGGGCTATGTGTATCAGAATGGGGATGAGGGGACCATATATACAAGGATAGGGGATATTAGAGTACAGAATTGACCTTTTTTGCTTTAATTTTTTTTCTAAATTTCCTCCTCTAAAACAAATCCTAGGTGCATCTTATGGTCCGATGCATCTTATAGTCCGAAAAATACGGTACTTATTTTATGCAATAAAATGCAACTTCTGTATATAAAAAAACCCCAAAATCATACAATGTGATTTTCGGTTTTTTATTTTTAGAGTCTCACAGAAGTGTACTCAAGGTAAAAAAAAAAAAAAAAAAAAAAAAAAAAAAAGCACAGGACCCTACATTATTTGTAGGTGGAAAAACTTGCAGAATCGGCAGTGTATCAACAACTTATTTCCTTCACTATGTAAAATATCTCCAAACCCTTGAGGAGTTTTACTTTACAAGGAAAATATCCACTAGTCACGAACATTATATCCTGATCTATTCTACTAATATAAGGCAATTAAAACCAGAAAAGCTATAGATAATCCCTTTAATCTTTAAATTAAACAAACCAATGTTCTTCATAACAGAAAACCATTGTTTTAATGCTAATGAGTGTTCTCTGGAGATTTGTTATTTTAGGCATGGTAAAAGGTACCGTATATACTCGAGTATAAGCCGAGATTTTCAACCCAAAATTTTGGGCTGAAAGTGCCCCTCTCAGCTTATACTCGAGTCACGGTAGCGGTGGGGTCGGCGGGTGAGGGGGAGAGGGCGCTGAGGCATACTTACCTAGTCCGTGCGGTCCTGACGCTGCCCCTGCCTGTCACACGGTCTTCGGTGCTGCAGCTCTTCCTGTCAGCGGTCACGTGGGACCGCTCATTAGAGAAATGAATACGCAGCTCCACCTCCCATAGGGGTGGAGCCACATATTCATTTCTCTAATCAGCGGTGCCGGTGACAGGAAGAGCTGCAGCACCGAAGACCGTGTGACAGGCAGAGGGAGGCGGACGCCGGGAGCAGGTAAGCATGTCATATTCACCTGTCCCCGTTCCAGCCGCCGCTCCATCTTCCCGGCGTCTCTGCGCTCTGACTGTGCAGGTCAGAGGGCGCGATGACGCATATAGTGTGCGCGGCGCCCTCTGCCTGATCAGTCAGTGCGGAGAGACGCTGGGACCAGACGCCGGGAGCTGCAAGCAAGAAAGGTGAGTATGTGTTTTTTTTTTATTGCAGCAGCAGCAGCAATGGCAGAGCTTTCTATGGCACAGCTATGGGGCAATACTGAACGGCGCAGAGCACTATATGGCAGCTATGGGGCAATACTGAACGGCGCAGAGCACTATATGGCAGCTATGGGGCAATACTGAACGGCGCAGAGCACTATGGCAGCTATGGGGCAATACTGAACGGCGCAGAGCACTATATGGCAGCTATGGGGCAATACTGAACAGCGCAGAGCACTATATGGCAGCTATGGGGCAATACTGAACGGCGCAGAGCACTATATGGCAGCTATGGGGCAATACTGAACGGCGCAGAGCACTATATGGCACAGCTATGGGGCAATAATGAACGGTGCAGAGCACTATATGGCACAGCTATGGGGCAATAATGAACGGCGCAGAGCACTATATGGCAGCTATGGGGCAATAATGAACGGTGCAGAGCACTATATGACACAGCTATGGGGCAAGAATGAACGGTGCAGAGCACTATATGGCACAGCTATGGGGCAATAATGAACGGCGCAGAGCACTATATGGCAGCTATGGGGCAATAATGAACGGTGCAGAGCACTATATGACACAGCTATGGGGCAAGAATGAACGGTGCAGAGCACTATATGGCACAGCTATGGGGCAATAATGAACGGCGCAGAGCACTATATGGCAGCTATGGGGCAATAATGAACGGTGCAGAGCACTATATGACACAGCTATGGGGCAAGAATGAACGGTGCAGAGCACTATATGGCAGCTATGGGGAAATAATGAATGGTGCAGAGCACTATATGGCACAGCTATGGGGCAAGAATGAATGGTGCAGAGCACTATATGGCACAGCTTTATATGGCACATCTATGGGGCAATAATGAACAGTATGGAGCATTATATATGGCACAGCTTTTGTTGTGAATTCTGTGGTCAGGCTCCCTCCTGTGGTCATGAGTGGTACTTCGGCTGGTTCTGTCCATGAGCTTCCTTTGGTGGATGTGAGTGGGGCTGCGGCTTCTGAGTTTCCTTCCTCAGGTGACGAGGTTAAGTCGTTAGGTGCTGCTCTATTTAACTCCACCTAGTTCTTTGTTCCTGGCCTCCAGTCAATGTTCCAGTATTGGTCTAGTTCTCTCCTGGATCGTTCTTGTGGTCTGTCTGTCCTGCATAAGCCAAGTTCTGCTTGTGTTACTTTTGTTTGCTATTTTTCTGTCCAGCTTGCTATATTGGTTTGTTTTGCTTGCTGGAAGCTCTGGGACGCAGAGGAAGCACCTCCGTACCGTTAGTCAGTGCGGAGGGTCTTTTTGCGCCCTCTGCGTGGTTGTTTGTAGGTTTTTGTGCTGACCGCAAAGCTATCTTTCCTATCCTCGGTCTATTCAGTAAGTCGGGCCTCACTTTGCTAAAATCTATTTCATCTCTGTGTTTGTATTTTCATCTTTACTCACAGTCATTATATGTGGGGGGCTGCCTTTTCCTTTGGGGAATTTCTCTGAGGCAAGGTAGGCTTATTTTTCTGTCTTCAGGGCTAGCTAGTTTCTCAGGCTGTGCCCGAGGCGCCTAGGTCTGGTCAGGAGCGCTCCACGGCTACCTCTAGTGTGGTGTGATAGGATTAGGGATTGCGGTCAGCAGAGTTCCCACGTCTCAGAGCTCGTCCTATGTTATTAGTAACTATCAGGTCATTTTCAGTGCTCTTAACCACCAGGTCCATTGTGGTTCTAAATCACCAGTTCATAACAAGCTTTATATGGAGCATCTTATGGGGCAATAATGAACGCTATGGAGCATGTATTTTTATTTTTGAAATTCACCGATAGCTGCTGCATTTCCTACCCTAGGCTTATACTCGAGTCAATAAGTTTCCCAGTTTTTTGTGGCAAAATTAGGGGGGGGGGTCGGCTTATACACGGGTCGGCTCATACTCTAGTATATACGGTATGTTGATTTTTAACAAACACATCAGTGGTGCACATTGGAGTAAATCACTGCAAGTGCCTCCAAAAGTCCACATACACCCATAATCTGACAGAAGAATGGGTTTGTTCCAGTAGTAGTTTTTTTGTTGTGTTTTTTCCCCTTCAGGAGACATTTTACTGTACTTTTTTTTTTTTTGTAGGATTTCTGCAGCCTTCGATTAGAATATACAGCATTCCTACTGACTTACGGTATATCTCAGATGCAGGATCAATAAGAGATTTGAACAGAGCATATGGTTGACACTAGTTTAGAGTGTATGCTCGCTACTCAAGTTTCTCTGAGGATTTTGGCGTGCTCGGAGATTTAGTTTATGTTGACACAGCTGCACGATTTGCAGCTGCTAGACAGCTTGATCAGATGTGGAGATCGCCTGTTTGTTAGGGAATCCCCACATGTATTCAAGGTGTCTAGCAGCCGCAAATCATGCAGCTGCAGTCGACAATTTCCGAGCACGCCGAAATACTCGGGAGACCACCCGAGCATGCCTGGAGAAACTAGAGTAACGTGCAGACTCGCTCATCACTAGTTGGCACTTTTTTTTTTTTTTTAACCGAACTATGCTGGTCAGTGTTAAAGGGAAGATATCATCAGAAGATGGTCTTCAGAATGTTGCAATAACAACTTTTCAGTGTTCTTGCAGATGCTAGAGATTAACGAATATACTCGCGTTCCCTCTTATTCGGCAAGCCATAGCACTTGTAGCACCTGTTTGTTGAGCTCTCCATGCATATTTCGTGACTGACACAGCCGTGACACATGCAGCTGTGGTGCTGATCCGCTGATCGGCCGGTGCAATCCAGGAAGCCGGGTTCCCTCTGCAGCTTACTCGGATAGCGCTGTAGCTTGCCGAATAAGAGGGAACCCGAACATATTCGCTCAACTCTAGCAAAGACAGTAGAAATAACTAGTCAGAATGTTTGAAGAGAAGCACCTGCAGAAGAAGAGAAATGGAAGCATGTGACCCAAAGTAGTATGAGGATCACGAGGCAGTCAGCACCTATACCATTGGAGAAACGCTACCAGGCTCGCATGAAGGACAAGTATGAAGTTGTACATCAAAAGTGTGCTTTGCACACAAAGAACATCCCAGTAATAAATCAGAAGCCTTTTGAATGAGAAAAAGAAGCACTGTGGTGAAGAAAATGAGAGTGGTGGTCGTGGGGGATTACCTATAGAGAGGAACAGAAACTGCTATCTGCCAATCAGATATTACCTCAAGAGAAGTGTGCAGTCTTCCAGGTGCCCAAATCAAAGATGTGTCTGATAGGTAATCAAGACTCTTCAGTGCTACAAACAACTTACACAGGGCTACTAATACACATAGTAACAAATGACAGCAAATATGGACCTGGAAACTATGTGCAGCAACTTTGAAGACCTAGGCCAGAAAGTCAAGGAACTGGGTGGAAGCGCCGGTAGTCTTCTCATCCATCCTCTGGTCCAGATGAATTACATCCTAGGTACTGAAAGTTAGAGGAAACTGCAGAACCACTAGCCAAAATCTTTGAAAAATGTTGGCGAACAGGTGAAGTACCAGAAGATTGGAGAAGGGCAAATGCCTATAATCATTAAAGGAAAGCACATGTCCGCTGCTTCCAAAGAACTGCTGTCTATTGAACGCAGGTGAATAAACAGACATGCTGCGGTCTGGAAAGACACACCACATGTCTGTTTCCGCGGGTGATCCGCGGTAGTCTCTGGATGTATAGTGGGCATGGGATTTCTTGAAATCCCCATCCACTATGCTGTAACATCTGGACGCTGCGCAACCCACAGCAATTACTTTTCAGGGGCACATACCCTTACAGGCCAGTGAGCCTTAATTCTATACCAGGAAAGATATTTGAACAA
This sequence comes from Ranitomeya imitator, assembly GCF_032444005.1. Classification (NCBI taxonomy): domain Eukaryota; kingdom Metazoa; phylum Chordata; class Amphibia; order Anura; family Dendrobatidae; genus Ranitomeya; species Ranitomeya imitator. The sequence goes on along the minus strand of NC_091286.1, from coordinate 553,383,263 downwards.
ATTATTAAACAGCATGTATGCAAGTACTTTGGTAAGAATACAGTAATTAACTAGAGCAAAAATGGTCTGGTAGCAAACAAATCGTGCCAGACTAATCCAATTTCCTTCTATGATGGAGTCACTGGGTGGATCAGAAATATGGTAGATATAGTATATTTTGACTTCAGAAAAGCATTTGATAAAGTATCTCATACTATCCTTATTGAAAAAAATGAGTATGGGATTGACAAGGCTACGGTTAGGTGGATTCATAACTGGCTCAGTGATCGTACTAAAAGAGCGAAAATAAATGGTTGCACCTCCAATTGGAAGAGTGTTTCAAATGGGGTACCGCAAGGCTCTGACCTGGCCCCTGTGTGGTTCAACATTTTTTTAAGATGATCTAGATAAGGTAAACTGATCAAATCTGCTGACAATGCAAAGCTAGGAGAGATAGCTAACACTAGAGAAGACAGAAAGGATTCGGAACGATCTAAAGTTTGAACAATGGGCAACGACTAACAATGGTATTCAACAAGAAGAAATGCAAGATTCTACATCTGGGAAAAAAAAATAGATTACATCTACAGAATGGGAGGTAAAGAATGAAGCAACAGCACAATGTAAAAAAGACTTGGGTATACTAATAGATCACAGGCTGCACATGAGTCAACAGTGTGATGCGGCAGAAAAAAAAAAAAAAAAAAAAAAGGTAAACATTACTACTATGTATCAAGAGAAGCAAATTGTCTAGATCACATGTTGGGGTATACCTTGGTGCTGGTGGGATTACCTTTACACCTTTTAGATCAAAAATGGTTTCCCCAAGTTCATTATGCTATTTATATGTACTATTACTATTTACTTACAGTAGAGGATATGCTCATTTTGTTTCTTTGTCTGTTAAGTGTCCAGTGTGAACATGCTCTAATACGTTGCATGTATACCAACTTATGCCCTGGCTCATTTCGTTGCATAGGGGACAGCAAAACCATAAAGCCATACACCTGCTGCTATTTTGACATGTTTTATACAGCTCATGAGTAAAGTTTCATCTACTTTTATTTAATGGACTGTTCTTGTCCAAATTATGAACATACCGTATTGTTGATAAAGCTTCCAATATACAGGTCCCTGTACCAACAGCTACTTGTTTCACTGAGCAAAATGCAAGGACACATCTGTCACAGACACTTAAAATTTTGGCCTGGTCAGAACTCCGCTATATAACCAGCAATTATTAACAAGAGCTCAGCTGCCACATGGCTTCTGCTATGAGAAGTGCACCATTGAATCTCAGCTGCACAGGAAATTTGGCATAAAATTTGGCACATGGATAGAACTGGAGCATAGAGAAAGCAAGATTTTATTTTTTTTTTAAATATATAAATGAAAACACACACACACCGCACTTCCCCCTGCACTCCACCTCCTGCCCCACAATGGCAGCTGACCACATCATTTTGACACACATGCTGCCTAAGGCCGGTTTCACACGTCCAGATATTTCCAGTACTGGAAAAATTGGTAACGGAGATATCAGTGTGCTCATGTGGTACATCCTTGTGGCACACGTGAGGCAGCAGAGTGCCACATCAGGACCACATGGACGGCCGCCAGGAAGCAGCACTACAGTAAGCGCTGTCGCCCTGCGTGTGGTGCTGAAGCCGGCTGTCATCCGTTCTCCCCTGCTTGGCCGTAGCAGTACATTATGCCCAGCTCATGCTTCTGGAGACACACACACATCTGTAAATTAGGCAGGTTCTCATCACTACAGAACTGCCAAACGGGAGCGATAAATGTGGTTTAGGCACTGGGGCTCAGAAGGGAGGGGGCATTTGGATTTGGGATGGGATAATTTGCTTTATTACTTTTGGGGAGCGAGGAGCCATTTAGCTTTTCCAGACCCTTTGTACTACCAGTAATGTGGAAGCCCCCTATATTTTCGTTAACAGGTGACAGATCTGATAACGTTTGTGATCACATTTATCCGGCGCTCTACGGGGCCACTTAGCTTGGGGTTTCTATCTAAATCTGAGTGACATGATTCAAACAAAACCCCCGAGGGATGCATTCACTATAATAAGGCAGCAGAATTACTCTGGACTGTCTGGCCTCTGTTCAGCGGTGTCTTTTTCAGAAATGCAGAACACTGTGGCCGACTACACTTTTATGCAGTCCTAAAAAGATAGACAGGTCAGACAGCGTCCAGTATGTCTCCATCTGCCTCATTATAGGGAATTTTCTGCGGGAGTTCACATCTGAATCACATATTTCAGAGATTTACACAGTGACTTTATTCTTCGGGTCGGTGCGATTACAGCGATACCAGATTTATATCGGGTTTTTATGCATGACTGCTGTTACACACTAAAATAGGCTTTTTAATGCGAAAAACAGTTTTTTCATCACAACATTTTGAGAGCTATAATTTTTCCATATTTTGGCCCACAGAGTCATGCGAGATCTTGTTTCTTGCTGGACAAGCTGACGTTTTTATTGGTACAATTTTTGGGCACATGACATTTTTTGATTGCTTTCTATTCTGATTTTTGGGAGACAGAATGAACAAAAACCAGCAATTCAGAAATTGTTTTTTTGTTTGTTTTTATACCATTCCACATGTGTTAAAATTGGTAAGGCAGCTTTATTCTTTGGGTCAGATTATACATCCTTTATTTATTTTATCTTTTGGCGCTTTTACACAAAAAAAACTTAATAGAAAAAAAAAACAAAAAAACTTTATGTATATATTCTTTTATATATAGAACTAGATGGCAGCCCGATTCTAAAGAATCGGGAGTCTAGAATCCATATATACTTTATTTATTCAAATGTAAGAATAATACAATTCATAAATAATAGTAAGAAAGAACAAAAATAATAGGCAGTATATGGAGAAAACACCAAACAAAAGTTCAAAATTGGTGTGAAAATGTCACTGAACCACTTCACAACTAAATATATATAGTTTTGGTAAATGGTATTATCATTTTTTTGACGAAATTCGGCAGGAGCTTGAAGAGCAACGTCACTGGGCCCGCCTCCACGCAGTAGAAACTTGCTGTGAGGTAAAAATTCAAAAATCACACCAAAATGGCGGGCGGAGTGTGTCACAGTACGGCACGTTTCTGATTGGTCGCTCGCAGCAGGCGGCAACCAATCAGACACTGGACACTGTTGACGTCACTTATCTCCGGACATTAGCTCCGGACATTAGCTCCGGACATTAGCTCCGGACATTAGCTCCGGACATTAGCTCCGGACATTAGCTCCGGACAGGAAGTTGGCACAAATTGCAGGAAGTAGTATTCTAGGCAATTATATATTAGATTACACTATTTGTTGGAGTGGCAATTTGAGGTTTCATATTATGTAGCTGTTCATTACTTGCTTGTCAATCACTAGCCTTATCCTCACATTAATTACTTCTGTTTTATATACATACATATTCTTGTTACAGATTTCGCATACATGTACATGCATGCATTTCTATGTACATTTATGCGGGTCTGATTAGGTATACTGAGATATATGCAGTTTAATAGGCACTTTATTGTTTCATATTTTTGTGTTTTCACTCACATATTCTTTTCCTTCAGTGGTATATTTTCCTTTGGATTTGTCATGAGTTTTTCTCAGCACTTATATGACTTTGGTCAAGTGACACACTCCCTTTATTAATGCGTCCTGTGTGTCTTAGACCATTGTCCGCTCTGGTTATATGGAGCACTTTGGGTAGATGTGTTTTTGTACTATGATCCTGTGTTGGCTGCTGTCACTTCCGGTGGTATGATGCACTCCTTGGTGATGCGTCCCTTGTGCTCCCTAGGTTACCATTACTTCCGGTTTTGTGGGACGCCCGGAGTAGTTGCGTCCCTCAGTTTACTCTGGCCGTTGTTACTTCCGGTTGGGTGACGCACTCCTTGGAGACGCGTCCCTTGTATCTCCTAGGCCGCCGTCATTTCCGGTCAGCTGGGGCGCTCCAAGGAGACGCCTCATCTGATGCGGACATGGCAGTGGCGTTACCATGCATGGTAATGCTAGTCCCGCACTTTTTACGTTACTTCCTGCCGGATTCAAGTGCTGATTGGGCGTCCACACTATAAATTGTAATGTGACGAGTTATCTTTTATTCTCCCTTGTCAAAGCCAAGGCGAAACGCGCGTCGGGCTGAGCTGGTCTCCAACACCTGGGTATGTTGTCATTTAGCAAGTGACTGCACCTTATTTATTGGTACTATCTGGTGTAATGCTAGGCTATAATTTGCACATGGCGCATGGCACTTTTTTCTCTAAAAACATGGGCTATATGACGGCTTTGTTTGTACTTACCAGGCTTGCACAATAGCACTTTGTTTTCTTTAGCAACTAATTATTAAATATTATATATAATACCTATTTATGCCCCCTCTTTTTATTATGATTACTGATATTTATTATGTATTTTATGAGGACTTCCTTGGAGTAAATTATATATCTTATAAAGAGTATACATATATATTTTTATAAATTCATTATCATTTTTTCTGTGCTATGTGCATATATATAGCAGATATCATACAATAATCTAGTGTTTTTTAGTGGCATATTATGTATTTTTCTTTCTAATAAATTTTGTTATATATATATATTTTTTATGCCACTATTTGTATGTCACCTGCTTGATATATATATATATATATATATATATATATATATATATATATATATATATATATATATATATATAAAATATATATATAAAATATATATATAAAATATATATATAAAATATATATATAAAATATATATATAAAATATATATATATAATATATATATAATATATATAATATATAAATATATATATATATATATATATATATATATATATATATATATATATATATATATATATATACATATATACATATATATATATATATATATATATATATATATATATATATATATATATATACACACACACACAGTGGGGCAAAAAAGTATTTAGTCAGTCAGCATTGTCTGTTTTTTTAACATTTTATTTGCATATTATGGTGGAAAATAAGTATTTGGTCAGAAACAAAATTTCATCTCAATACTTTGTAATATATCCTTTGTTGGCAATGACAGAGGTCAAACGTTTTCTATAAGTCTTCACAAGGTTGCCACACACTGTTGTTGGTATGTTGGCCCATTCCTCCATGCAGATCTCCTCTAGAGCAGTGATGTTTTTGGCTTTTCGCTTGGCAACACGGACTTTCAACTCCCTCCAAAGGTTTTCTATAGGGTTGAGATCTGGAGACTGGCTAGGCCACTCCAGGACCTTGAAATGCTTCTTACGAAGCCACTCCTTTGTTGCCCTGGCGGTGTGCTTTGGATCATTGTCATGTTGAAAGACCCAGCCACGTTTCATCTTCAATGCCCTTGCTGATGGAAGGAGGTTTGCACTCAAAATCTCACGATACATGGCCCCATTCATTCTTTCATGTACCCGGATCAGTCGTCCTGGCCCCTTTGCAGAGAAACAGCCCCAAAGCATGATGTTTCCACCACCATGCTTTACAGTAGGTATGGTATTTGATGGATGCAACTCAGTATTCTTTTTCCTCCAAACACGACATGTTGTGTTTCTACCAAACAGTTCCAGTTTGGTTTCATCAGACCATAGGACATTCTCCCAAAACTCCTCTGGATCATCCAAATGCTCTCTAGCAAACTTCAGACGGCCCCGGACATGTACTGGCTTAATTAGTGGGAAACGTCTGGCACTGCAGGATCTGAGTCCATGGTGGCGTAGTGTGTTACTTATGGTAGGCCTTGTTACATTGGTCCCAGCTCTCTGCAGTTCATTCACTAGGTCCCCCCGCATGGTTCTGGGATTTTTGCTCACCGTTCTTGTGATCATTCTGACCCCACGGGGTGGGATTTTGCGTGGAGCCCCAGATCGAGGGAGATTATCAGTGGTCTTGTATGTCTTCCATTTTCTAATTATTGCTCCCACTGTTGATTTCTTCACTCCAAGCTGGTTGGCTATTGCAGATTTAGTCTTCCCAGCCTGGTGCAGGGCTACAATTTTGTTTCTGGTGTCCTTTGACAGCTCTTTGGTCTTCACCATAGTGGAGTTTGGAGTCACACTGTTTGAGGGTGTGCACAGGTGTCTTTTTATACTGATAACAAGTTTAAACAGGTGCCATTACTACAGGTAATGAGTGGAGGAAAGAGGAGACTCTTAAAGAAGAAGTTACAGGTCTGTGAGAGCCAGAAATCTTGATTGTTTGTTTCTGACCAAATACTTATTTTCCACCATAATATGCAAATAAAATGATAAAAAAACAGACAATGTGATTTTCTGGATTTTTTTTTCTCAGTTTGTCTCCCATAGTTGAGGTCTACCTATGATGTAAATTACAGACGCCTCTCATCTTTTTAAGTGGTGGAACTTGCACTATTGCTGACTGACTAAATACTTTTTTGCCCCACTGTATGTATATATATGTATATGTATATGTGTATATGTATATGTGTATATATATATGTATATGTGTATATGTATATGTATATGTGTATATATATATGTATATGTGTATATATATATATATATGTGTATATATATATATATATATGTGTATATATATATATATATATATATATATATATATATATATATATATATATATATATAATTGTGGGCGTTACTGCAGGGTGTCCGATCTCTCACAGCTGACGCCCGCATGCGATCGCCGCGGCACTCAACGTGAGGCCACCACATCATGCCGCCATACATATAATGCTCTCTGCGGGAACGCAGCTCCCACAGGGCAGTATATGTACAGCTCATTTATGGAAGGGGTTAAAGATGCATGTCACAAAAAGAAAAAAAAAAAAAAGTCACATTCGCTCACGCTTACCTGAAAAATTCAGAACAGCTTTAACAGGTGCGCTGCTAGCCACAGCCGCATGGGCCAAGTGAGGGTACTTTAAGCGATACCATGCTGCCAGACATCCAGGATAGGAACCGCCAAACACAATCCATTTCCGGTCCCTTAATCCCAGCTTCTCACTCATTATTGACTGGAAGTGGGCAAGATCGGCCAAGGCTTGCTGACTGCTCAAGTAGTGCAAACTCTCCACACTCATGTCCCTAGAGGAAGAAGAAAGTGTACTCAAGGAATTAGGATGGAATCTCAAAACTAGGTGCAGTTGTTGCTGGGGAGTCAGTATTCACAGATGGATTACTTTTTCTGGAGGCAGAAATCTGTAGTTTAGCGACATGATTAAATGGTTATTCCCACAAATCGCATTATTTTTCACAGATACTGTATACTTATAGTAACATATAGCTGAAGCACAACATCCATATTTTTCTTATACGTTTGTTCCTGTGTGCTCCTGACTTGCTTCACCTTTCCAAATTGATGGCTGTGCTGGAAGCCGGCTAACTGATGAATGTGTAAAATATCACAGGTTTTACAGCACCGTCCTGCTATACCACGCTGAGCTGCCATCACCACAGATAGTTGGCACAAGCTATCGTACCGTATGTTCAGAATACAGTATTCGTCTGTGCACTCTATGGTCCTGTACCGTAGTCTCAGCCCTATTTTATATTCTGCTGTTTACATTGCAGCAGGTGTATTCAGACATTATTGATCTGTTAACTTTTTCCAGCAAAGATCAACAGTCGTGCACAAGGCAGCTTGGAACTAGTGTGATAAAGTGGTGGAGGGGAGATATGCAAGCGCTTACAACCAGAGGCAAAGCGCAGGAGCACCGCCACCATCTCTGCACAGCACACCACAGCTACTACAGGAAACTGAGGACTATAGAGGTCTCCGCGCATATTCTCGTAATTCTGGCGACTGTCCCCATATAGAAACACAGCTCTACCTCCAGCACCATACAACGACGTAATGAATAAGGCCTGGACAGGTCAAAACGTCTACAGTCGAATATAGTCGCTCAGTAATATTATCAATTTTTCCTGCGATTTGCTCTTTTTTCCCCCCTCTTTTCACCGACTCGAATATCGAAAAAATATGTTTTTCTTGCATCATCCAAATATTAGAGTGTGCAGTGAATTTTAATCATATGGATCTACCACACTAGGCACTGCAGAGCTGAACTGCACTTGAGATCTGTTAATGACAGATCAATCAGGCAAAACGACAATCGCTACTCTGTTGATGCATATGGCAAATGACCATCTTCTTCCATATGCATCAAAGTAGCATTTGCAGTTTCACATCACTGATCTGTCAGCAACAGTCATCAAAAAGATCAGCTTTTCTAGTCTCAGCCTGGTTATTACAAGCTCTGTTGAGCAGAAAACTATTGATCTCTGATGTTAACCCACTAACAGATCAATTGATGTTTGCTTTTTTTTTACATGCAGCTATGTTGATGTAAATAGAAGATAAAATAAGTCTCACAGACTTAAGTACAGGAACATACAATACATCAAAGAATAGAGTGTTCTAAAAATGGACTATACCATACGAGCATGATGGACGCACAGCAGAGATATGCTGGCAGTCATCTGTGGGAGACCCAACTCACTGAGTAGTGGAACTACACCAGGACGGATCCAACGGCAACTTCAGAATAAACAGAGCCTGAGAAGAATCTTGGGAATAACCCTTAAACTCATTTTGTAGTTAATATAATGTTATAAAGAGCTTGAATGATCTTGCACCACTAATGGTGATGTCCAGGCATCAGTTTGGTCGATCTGGTGAGGCCCCAGAAGACGACAAAAAAAAAAAAAAAAGGCATGCAGATCTATGTAAAATTATCAAAATGAAAGATAATGCTACAATTGAAACATTCATTGCCACCAAAAGCAGATTTCCAGGACTGAGCACCAATCACATACAGTATCTTCAGCATGTTGAATGTCATTAATTGGCCGCAATACGACGGGCACTAAGGATAAGAGCAGACAAAATATTATAAAAATAACTGAAGTGCCAATAGAGAACATTCTGCAATCATCCACGCAGCCTAGGAAAGGCGTCTTCTAATGTATTCTAGATAAACTTTGTAATGAATTATATAAAGTGGATTTTAAAATGGTAGAAACGTTATCACTAGGGTTGAGTGAAACGGATTGGACAAATTCAAAAATCGCCGACTTTCATGAAACCCGACCCTAGTGTGGGATCGGCCATGAGGTCGGCGATCTGCACGCAAAAGTCGCGTTTCGTATGATGCTTTCAGCGCCATTTCTCAGCCAATGAAGGAGGATGCAGAGTGTGGGCAGCGTGATGACATAGGTCTCGGTCCCCACCACCTTAGAGAAGGGCATGACAGTGATTGGCTTGCTTTCTGCAGCGTCACAGGGGCTATAAAGGGGCGTGCACGCCGACCGCCATCTTACTTCTGCCGATCTTAGCATAGGGAGAGGTTGCTGCAGCTTCAGAAGAAGAAGGGATATAGTTAGGGAGGAAAGATTAACCCCCAAACTGCTTGTGCTGTAGCGATTTCCACTGTCCAACACCACCATTTTTTTGCAGGGACAGTGGAGGCTAGATTTTTGTGCATCAGCTCTGTAGCTTATTAGGCCGCCTTATAAAGGCTCCCTGATAGCTGCATTGCTGTTTGCACGCTGCTGTGCAAACCAACTGCTTTTTTAAAAGCAAAAATCCTGTTGCTCCTTTCTGCACAGCTATCTTGTTTATTTGTCCACACTTTTGTGTGCAGCAGTCCTTTTTATTGTTGCCATACTTTTCCTGAGATCATTGTAGGGAGACTGAAATTGTACCACAGTCCTTGTATTTTTTCATATCTCTTCCAGCCACTTTCTGCCATTTATATTATGTTGTTTTATACACTGGGCCTGAGTTTTGGTTCAGTCCCCCCCCCAAAAAAAGTGAGATTCAAATTATCACAAAGTGGATATACTTCAGTCCTGTTAGTTTGTCGTATGTCAGCCAGCCACTTTCTGCCACTTTGATTGCGTTGTTATATGCACTGGGCCTGAGTGTTCAGTCTCCCTCCCCCCAAAAAGGGAGATTTAAATTCTCAACAAGTTTATATACACCTTCTACCTTGTTTTACAGTACCATATAACGGATGTTATTTTGGTTAGATTTTCCAAAAAATGAGGAAGTCTGGTGGAAGAGCCCGTGGGTGGGGGTTGCCAGCAGGTACTGATGGTGGTGGTGCATCTGGTGGTAGTGGCAAAAGGCTGGAGGTGTTGAGCCAGCGTCATCATCTGACTACACAAGGCCTCAAAGGCTCCCTTATCTGGGAGTAGGAAAATGGCTTTTAACCCCTTACCGGCATCGGACGTACTATACCGTCCGATGCCGGCTCCCCTGCTTTGATGCAGGGCTCCGCGGTGAGCCCGCACCAAAGCCGGGACATGTCAGCTGTTTTGAACAGCTGACATGTGCCCGTAATAGGCGCGGGCAGAATCGCGATCTGCCCGCACCTATTAACTAGTTAAATGCCGCTGTCAAACGCAGACAGCGGCATTTAACTACCGCTTCCGGCCGGGCGGCCGGAAATGACGTCATCGCCGACCCCCGTCACATGTCCGGGGGTCGGCGATGCGTCTCCATTGTAGCCATAGAGGTCCTTGAGACCTCTATGGTTACTGATTGCCCGTCGCTGTGAGCGCCACCCTGTGGTCGGCGCTCACAGCACACGTGCAATTCTGCTACATAGCAGCGATCAGCAGATCGCTGCTATGTAGCAGAGCCGATCGTGCTGTGCCTGCTTCTAGCCTCCCATGGAGGCTATTGAAGCATGGCAAAAGTTTAAAAAAAAAGTTTAAAAAAATGTGAAAAAAATAAAAAAAACAAAAGTTTAAATCACCCCCCTTTCGCCCCAATCAAAATAAATCAATAAAAAAAAATATCAAATCTACGCATATTTGGTATCGCCGCGCTCAGAATTGCCCGATCTATCAAATAAAAAAAAAGTATTAACCTGATCGCTAAACAGCGTAGCGGGAAAAAAACTCGAAACGCCAGAATTACGTTTTTTTGGTCGCCGCGACATTGCATTAAAATGCAATAACGGGCGATCAAAAGAACGTATCTGCACCGAAATGCTATCATTAAAAACGTCATCTCGGCACGCAAAAAATAAGCCCTCAACCGACCCCAGATCACGAAAAATGGAGACGCTACGAGTATCGGAAAATGGCGCAATTTTTTTTTTTTTTTTTTTTTTTTTAGCAAAGTTTGGAATTTTTTTTCACCACTTAGACACCAAACATGACTAGGTTATTTTTTATCTATGAACTCGTAATGACCTGGAGAATCATAATGGCAGGTCATTTTTAGCATTTAGTGAACCTAGCAAAAAAGCCAAACAAAAAACCAATGTGGGATTGCACTTTTTTGGCAATTTCACCGCACTTGGAATTTTTTTCCCGTTTTCTAGTACACGACATGCTAAAACCAATGATGTCGTTCAAAAGTACAACTCGTCCCGCAAAAAATAAGCCCTCACATGGCCAAATTGACGGAAAAATAAAAAAGTTATGGCTCTGGGAAGGAGGGGAGCGAAAAACGAACACGGAAAAACGAAAAATCCCCCGGTCATGAAGGGGTTAAAGCCGAATGATCTAACCTTTATTAAAATGAACCAATCATAGATTTCAAATTATTTTGCCCCACCTTCCCCTGCTGACACGTAGCTTGCCTGAAAAATGTCTTGCTTTTGGCCTCCTCTTACTGACTTCTCCAATTCCTCCATTTGCAGCTGCTGAATGTCCACCATAGGACATTTTTATACCTCCCTACATGGGCTGACTCTCCCCACAGGGCCGTGGTCACCACCTGGCGCAAGCACCCGTGTGAGTGCCGCTTGCCTGGACAGGTGGGTGGGCCCACTCTTGGGCGACGGCACTGGCACAGGGTCCCTCATAGTACAATGAAGTGTCTGACGGTGGTGGTGCACAACCAACGTCAGACACACCGTCGTAATATGAGGGGCCCTGTGCCAATACCGCCGCCCACGAGAGAGTGTTCCCCCCCAGCTCGAACAGTGCTCTACCATTTGCAATACTTACCTCTCCCTGCTCCACCACTGTGTAGTCTGTGCTGTTAAATCATTCAATGGCACTGCACTGCCAATACAAATTTGTTGAAATGATAGATGATAGTTAAAATATACAGGGGCCCTGGCCTCCATTTAGACCAGTTAATACTTTGCATCAACTACCACTGTCTGCTACTCAGCAGAGGAGCCCACCCCTGTACCTAGCTATGCCACCTGTTTAGTCCTGTTACCAATCTTGAACTGCATTTAGCCTACTTTATTATTTGGGCCTATATCTGTTTCCTCCTCACCCTGTCCATTGCCCAGCCAGTGCTAGATGACTCTGCTGGTACATTGACCCAGACCACTACATTCCCCTTGCACTCTACACAGCCAGAATCTGACCTTGCTGAAAGTCAGGTTCCCCTTCCCGCATACTATACCACCTTACACGGGGACAAAGAGGAAGGTGCAGATGAAAGTGCAGGTTCCTTCATCAGGTGGGGGGGGCATACTCGTTGGCAATATCACTGGCACAGGGCTCCTCATAGTACACAAAAGTGTCTCTGCCAGTGGGAGGCGCCACCCGCCGTCAAAGACACCGCTGTACTATGAGGGGCCCTGTGCCAGTGCCAATGAGTGCCCCCCCCCCCTGCTTGCTCAGGATCACAGCACTTGCAAAGTTGAAATACTTACCTCTCCCTGCTCCACCGCCGTGATGTATTCCGCGTTTCCTGGGCCCACGAAAATCTTGAGCCAGCCCTACCCCCCCACAACTTTAGCCAAATGACCCCCAGTTTTCAATGCCTAACTATTATTATAAAGTAAATTAAGATTGACAAGCTTAAGAAATAAGAATTGATGTTTTTGGCATTAAAATGGGCACTGTTGGCGTTTTCCTGTCCTCCACTCACTGCCGACTTTGATTCCCCATTGATATGCATTGGGTTTCGTGTTTCAGTCGGCCCCCGACTTTTCGCAATAATCGGCCGATTTCACCCGACTTGACAAAGTCAGGTTTCGCAAAACCCGACTTGATCCGGAAAAAGTAAAAGTCGCTCAACTCTAGTTATCACTAATAGAAAGTGTAGTAGTTTTCATAATACATTAAAAATTGAATCCCTGTCAATGCCATTGACTAAAAAGGGAATCCGTAAGTCGATTCATGCTGCCCAATCCACGTTCAGCATAAATCAGAGCCAATATTATATATATTTTTTTTTCTTCTTTTCTTACTTTGTCATTCTTTTAGCCTAGTTCGTTAAATTGAAAAATCATGTTTTTTTAAAAAACATATTTAATAAAAACAAGGTAATGCATAGATCAATCATACTTAGTGGGGTGACTTTTGCCATAGAATCGGTGTTCCAGTAGTAGACAGAGGGCCCCCATCTTCTCAGCATACGCCATCCACGTTCCCTGTGTCATCCATGCTGGATTAGCGGCACCCTCTCCTCCAATCATCAGGAACACAGGACCAGCGCTCTTGGTAAAGGAGTCATTCATATAATACCTCTGTGGAGGTAATGGAAACTTATTAACAGTTACTCAATGAATAAACTACATTACTAGAATATTCAGAAATCATCACCGGTACAAGCAGTTATAAGGGGGATACAATAGTGGTAAAGACAAAGGGACAAAGGAAATATTTACGGCATTTTCTCATAATGCTACATGCATACTGTTTTCCAGTACCATATAGTGTACTGGGAAACAAGAAAAAAAAAAACGCCAAGTGTGATAAAATTGCAGAAAAAAAAAAAAAAAAAAAAAAAAGTGCAATTCCACAATTGTTTGGGTGATTTACCATGTTTACTAAATGCCTTGTACCTTATGTTACCGACAATTCTTTTTAGATTTTATACATTTCTTGTACAAAAAGTGTATACGGACCAGTTTCCAAAACAGTTACTGCAGCCAAATCGCTGTTATTATACAATCTAATTGCTACAGAATTGGAAAATTAAGGATTTTATTAGGCCATCATCTTTTTACAATGTTGATCTAGTGTACAACCCTCATTAAAAATGTTATTAAATAGTTGCCATCTTGGAGAAGGAAACTTTTTTTTTTTTTTTGGGGGGGGGGGGGGGGAGATTATCAGAATGACCTCAATCATAATTATATACACAGTAAACATGTGATCATGCTGCACTGCAGAATGAGGATTCATAATAAACACCATAGGGCAGATTGGAACAGGGGATTGTATGATCTTGTTGGGAATAGCTCTAGGACCTCTTTCCAGACATCTGCAATACGAGGGCAATACCACATTAGGGCTCTTTCACACGTCCTCATTTTTGGTACCGGAAAAAGACAGAACTGGAGATATCAGGGTCCGTGTATATTATTTGTGGCATACATGTGCTGCATCAGTACCACACATACCGGCACCTGGATAGCAGCAGTTTTGTTTGTGCTGTTCTCCAGCACCGTGCTGCGATCAGCGCTACAAAGTGAGAACGTTAAGAGTTACATTCGACTGATAAGTGAGAGCAGGCGGCAGCTGATGGGACTATTCCTCCCATCAGTGTACATCTGCTGCCACTAATACCAGTGAAAGCAGGCAGTGGCTGGTGAGCTCACAGACTTCTTCTCAAGGTGCTGAGGTCACCGCAGTTCAGGGGCCCGACTGGGAATGCAGCCTCAGTGACCTACTGTAAGCTCGATGATGTCACTAATGCGGCTCATTCTCTCAGTGGTCCTCAGCTTGGATGGTATCTTGGCACCGTCCAGGTTGAAACTGTTTATTCCACAGACATGGATTATGGAGTGGGAAAGAATGATGGACAGGTGAGGGATATGTTTGTTTTTATTATTTGTTTTATTATTACAGGAGACGAGGGCTTCAGTGGAATAGGCGGGCATTAGGTGGGTATAAAACTTTTTAAATAAAGAAAGTGTGTTTTGTTTTTATTTCAAATAAAGACTTTATTCTGGCTGTGTTTTTATTTTCAATACAACTATAGGATTAGTAATGGATTAGGTGTCTTGGAGAGGCCTCTACATTACTAGTCCGTGGGCTTGATGTCACCAGACAATACCAATGGTGACTTCAACCCCATAAATATGAACCCCACTTGCCACTGCTACAGGGCAAGTGTGAAGAGTAGGGCAAAGCGCCCGATGTGCTAATAGATGTGCCTTTTCTGGGTGACTCTGGGTTGTTATTTTTCGGCTGGGGTCAATATCCATGGCCCCTTACCAGCCATAGAATACCAGCCCCTTGCTGTTTGCTTTAGCAAGGATGGTTGTCAAAAAAAAAAAAAAAAAAAAGTGGGGGTGGGGACAACCACTTTTTTTAAATTAACCCCTTTCTGCCATATGACGTACTATCCCGTCGAGGTGGGGTGGGCCCGTATGCCCACCGACGGGATAGTACGTCATATGCGATAGGCAGCGCTCATGGGGGGAGCGCGGCCGGGTGTCAGCTGCCTATCGCAGCTGACATCCGGCACTATGTGCCAGGAGCAGTCACTGACCGCCCCCGGCACATTAACCCCCAGCAGGGAAGCATCGCGCAGGGAGGGGGCTCCCTGCAGGCTTCCCTTAGCCCCCCGCAGCAATGCGATGGCATTGCTGCGAGGGTCTCCCTACCTCCCTCCCTCCCTGCGCCAGGCCCAGATCCAAAATGGTCGCGGCATCCGGGTCCTGCAGGGAGGGAGGTGGCTTACCAAGTGCCTGCTCAGAGCAGGCGCTGGGTAAGCCTGCAGCACTAAGTCAGATCGGTGATCTGACAGAATGCTATGCAAACTGTCAGATCATCGATCTGTGATGTCCCCCCGGGACAAAGTAAAAAAAAAAATTTCCAAATGTGTAAAAAAAAAAAAAAAAAAATATTCCTAAATAATGAAAAAAAAAAAAAAAAATTATTCCCATAAATACATTTCTTTATCCAAGTAAAAAATAAAAAACAATAAAAGTACCCATATTTAGTATCGCTGCGTCCGTAACGACCCGACCTATAAAACTGGCCCACATGTTAACCCCTTCAGTAAACACCGCAAGAAAAAAAAAAACGAGGCAAAAAACAACGCTTTATAATCATACCGCCGAACAAAAAGTGGAATAACACGCGATCAAAAAGACAGATATAAATAACCATGGTACCGCTGAAAATGTCATCTTGTCCCGCAAAAAAACGAGCCGCCATACAGCATCATCAGCAAAAAAATAAAAAAGTTATAGTCCTGAGAATAAAGCGATGCAAAAATAATTATTTTTTCTATAAAATAGTTTTTATCGTATAAAAGCGCCAAAACATAAAAAAATGATATAAATGAGGTATCGCTGTAATCGTACTGACCCGAAGAATAAAACGGCTTTATCAATTTTACCAAACGCGGAACGGTATAAACGCCTCCCCCAAAAGAAATTCATGAATAGCTGGTTTTTGGTCATTCTGCCTCACAAAAATTGGAATAAAAAGCTATCAAAAAATGTCACGTGCCCGAGAATGTTACCAATAAAAACGTCAACTCGTCCCGCAAAAAACAAGACCTCACATGACTCTGTGGACCAAAATATGGAAAAATTATAGCTCTCAAAATATGGTAATGCATAAAATATTTTTTGCAATAAAAAGTGTCTTTCAGTGTGTGACGGCTGCCAATCAAACATCCACTAAAAAACCCGCTATAAAAGTAAATCAAACCCCCCTTAGGGAAAAATTTAAAAAAAAATGTATTTATTTCCATTTTCCCATTAGGGCTAGGGCTAAAGTTAGGGTTAGGGTTTAGATTACATTTACGGTTGGGAATAGGGTTGGGATTAGGGTTAGGGGTGTGTCAGGGTTAGATGTGTGGTTAGGGTCATTGTTGGGATTAGGGTTTCAGTTATAATTGGGGGGTTTCCACTGTTTAGGCACATCAGGAGCTCTCCAAACGCGACAAGGCGTCCGATCTCAATTCCAGCCAATTCTGCGTTGAAAAAGTAAAACAGTGCTCCTTCCCTTCCGAGCTCTCCCGTGTGCCCAAACAGGGGTTTACCCCAACATATGGGGTATCAGCATACTCAGGACAAATTGGACAACAACTTTTGGGGTCCAATTTCTCTTGGGAAAATACAAAACTGGGGGCTAAAAAATAATTTTTGTGGGAAAAAAATTGTTTTATTTTTACGGCTCTACATTATAAACTTCTGTGAAGCCCTTGGTGGGTGAAAGTGCTCACCACACATCTACATAAGTTCCTTAGGGGGTCTACTTTCCAAAATGGTGTAACTTGTGGGGGGTTTCAATGTTTAGGCACATTAGTGGCGCAACATGGCGTCCCATCTCAATTCCTGTCAATTTTGCATTGAAAAGTCAAAAGGCGCTCCTTCCCTTCCGAGCTCTCCCATGCGCCCAAACAGTGGTTTACCCCCACATATGGGGTATCAGCGTACTCAGGACAAATTGTACAACAATGTTTAGGGTCCATTTTCTCCTGTTACCCTTGGTAAAATAAAAAATTGGAGCTGAATTAAATTTTGTGTGAAAAAAAGTTAAATGTTCATTTTTATTTAAACATTCCAAAAATTCCTGTGAAGCACCAGAAGGGTTAATAAACTTCTTGAATATGGTTTTGAGCACCTTGAGGGGTGCAGTTTAGAATTGTGTCACACTTGGGTATTTTCTATCATATAGACCCCTCAAAATGACTTCAAATGAGATGTGGTCCCTAAAAAAAAAAAAAATGGTGTTGTAAAAAAGAGAAATTGCTGATCAACTTTTAACCCTTATAACTCCCTAACAAAAAAAAAAATTTTGGTTCCAAAATTGTGCTGATGTAAAGTAGACACGTGGGAAATGTTACTTATTAAGTATTTTGTGACATCTCTGTGATTTAATTGCATAAAAATTCAAAGTTGAAAAATTGCGAAATTTTCAAAATTTGCGCCAAAATTTCCATTTTTTTTTTCACAAATAAACGCAGGTAATATCAAAGAAATGTTACCACTATCATGAAGTACAATGTCACGAGAAAACAATGTCAGAATCACTGGGATCCATTGAAGCGTTCCAGAGTTATAACCTCAAAGGGACAGTGGTCAGAATTGTAAAAATTGGCCCGGTCATTAACATGCAAACCACCCTTGGGGGTAAAGGGGTTAAAAGAAAACCCAGTATGATTTCCCTCTATTCTTGATAGCCAGCCTTGCAGCCCCCAGCTGTCAGTTTTGACTGCTCATCAAAAATACAGTGGAACCTGGGCTTTGGGCTGATTCCTTAACCCAGTGGTCCCCAACCTTTCTGACCTTGAGAGCCACATTCAGCGTAGAGAGAGGGTTGCGAGCCACATTCAGCTCCCACCTCCTTCATAGTGTCAACCAAAGCCCCCATTAGAGGTATAATGATAACCAAAGCTTTTCCACATAAATCACTCCAGAGCAGTACACTGGGATCCAAGGGTATTCTCCCAACACACTGTCACATCCAGCTTTGAGCACCTCTTCTAACAGGTAGTACAAACCTCCAGCGTACCTTACCTAAAACATCTCTAAACCCCTAAGACCAGTAAATGTGCATTCAGATCTGCAATTCTGTGCAGGGCTACTCACAAAATTCACCATTTTGAGATGTGCTCTTTATACATGTTTGCTAGACCTGGACCTAATGCATCAAGCTGGCAGACAGTCGCGAGCCACAATTCATGGGACCGCGAGCCACATGTGGCTCCCGAGCTACAGGTTGGGGAGCCCTGCCTTACTTAACCTTTGGGTCACAGGCATGGGTAACCTTTTGTTTTTCATGTCGGTTCTCATTTGAACCTTTTTTTCTCCAGCAACATGAGACAGGATGGGTGACCATTTGATCCTTTGTGCAACATTTTGGCTTAGAATACATGTGATTATTTCTGATTATATGGTATTATATTGGCTCATCTCATTGCCTTTGTTGCTCTGTTTTACATGTTTGTACTTTGTATTACTCTTCTTAATTGCACACTGGCCTCCAGTGGCACATATCACCACATGGAGGACTATTTGGGCCAGTACATTACTTAGTTGGCCTGTGGTCTAGCTGGCTACTCCCCATGCCTTTCTATATTCCCGTGTGACCCAAGTGAGGATTTGACTTATGACATATTGTCTACTCCCCAGTAGAGTGCTTGTGTGTCATGTTTTTAAATTTACAATAATAATAAAAAAAAAAAAAAATCTTTACTTTTTATCTCTGATGATCACTGTCTCATACATAGTGCCTTTTCTCTGGTGTTTCCCAGATATATACAGTGGCTTGCGAAAGTATTCACTACCTTGCCTTTTTATCCATTTTGTTACAGTACAACCAGTTTTTAAATATTTTTGTAATCCAATCACTAAATGATTTAAGTTGGTGAAGTGAGAAAAATTACTGGCATAAATATAATTCATGGGATCAAAAAAATAAAAATTGGCATATGCATGTGTATTCACACCTTTTGCGATGAAGCCCCTAAAAATTTCTGGTGCAAGCAATTACCTTTATTAGAGTCACATGCTTAGTGTGCAATCTAAGAGTCACACAGACTGTCAGAATATTCACACCTTTTCTGAAATGCCACAGAGGCTGCAACATCATTAAGAAAGAGGCACCACTAACCAAACACCACCATGAAGACCAAGGAGATCTAAAAACAAGTCAGGTCAAAGATGTTGAGAAGTACAAGGCATGGAGAGGTTATATAAAATTTAAAAAAAAATAAATCACAATATCTGATGATCCCTCAGAGCACCATCAAATGGAAAGAACATGGTAACAACAAACCTTCCAAGAGAGGGCCACCCACAAAAACTCTCAGCCTCGATAGGTAGGGCATTAATCATAGAGGCAGCACAGAGGTCAAAAGGTAACCCTGAAGGATCTGCAGAGTTCCCAAGCAGAGACTGGTGTATCTGTCCATACGACCACAATTATCCATACACTCCAGGGGTTGCCTTTATAGAGTGGGCAGAAAAAAAAACAAAAAAAAAAAACACGCTTTTACTTACAATCAAAAATTGTAAGGCTTGTTTTGAGTTTGCCAAACGACATCTGGAAGACTTCCCAAATGTATGGAGGAAGGTACTATGGTCAGATGAGAGCAAAAAAATAGTTACTTACCGATAACGGTATTTCTTGGAGCCCATGACGGCACCCATACATTCCCTCCCTTCACGTGTGGGTGTGCACACTGATAGAATATCCTTGTACTAATACTTAAGTAAATAGCAACGCGGTATCTCGGTTAAGTCTTCCGATAACGCTGAATTAACGTGAAGGGAGGGAATGTACGGGTGCTGTCATGGGCTCCGAGAAATACAGTTATCAGTACGTAACTATATTTTTCTCTGTCCCCCATGACGGCACCACGGAGAGAATTGCAGAGACTGTACATTAGGGAGGGACCACCGCTTCCAGCACCCTTTTCCCAAAGGCGAGATCTGAGGAAGAGAAAAAACTATAGTGCTTATAGAATGTCGAGGGTGAAGACCAGGTAGCAGCTCTAAATATCTGTTCAATTGAAGCGCCGGCCCTTTCTGCCCAGGAGGTCGCTACCGCTCTCGTTGAGTGTGCTCTGATTTCTCCCGGGACTGGTACCCCACTTGAAGAGTATGACAGGCTGATGGCGTCTGATCCATCTTGCTAGAGTGCTTTTTGAAGCTTTTTTACCCTTACGGGGACCATGGAAACAGACAAAAAGAGATCCATCCTCCCTACACTCCCTGGTGGCTTCTATGTAGTTACACAGTTACAGTTATTAAGGTTGAAGGAAGACTTTAACCCCTTTACCCCCAAGGGTGGTTTGCACGTCAATGACCAGGCCAATTTTTACAATTCTGACCACTGTCCCTTTATGAGGTTATAACTCTGGAACGCTTCAACGGATCCCGGTGATTCTGACATTGTTTTCTCGTGACATATTGTACTTCATGATAGTGGTAAAATTTCTTTGATAGTACCTGCGTTTATTTGTGAAAAAAACTGAAATTTGGCGAAAATTTTGAAAATTTCAAACTTTGAATTTTTATGCAATTAAATCACAGAGATATGTCACACAAAATACTTAATAAGTAACATTTCCCACATGTCTCCTTTACATCAGCATAATTTTGGAACCAATTTTTTTTTTGTTAGGGAGTTATAAGGGTTAAAAGTTGACCAGCAATTTCTCATTTTTACAACACCATTTTTTTTTAGGGACCACGTCTCATTTGAAGTCATTTTGAGGGGTCTATATGATAGAAAATGCCCAAGTGTGACACCATTCTAAAAACTGCACCCCTCAAGGTGCTCAAAACCACATTCAAGAAGTTTATTAACCCTTCAGGTGTTTAATAGGAATTTTTGGAATGTTTAAATAAAAATGAACATTTAACTTTTTTACACAAAAAATTTACTTCAGCTCCAATTTGTTTTATTTTACCAAGGGTAACAGGAGAAAATGGACCCCAAAAGTTGTTGTCCAATTTGTCCTGAGTACGCTGATACCCCATATGTGGCAGTAAACCACTGTTTGGGCGCATGGGAGAGCTCGGAAGGGAAGGAGCGCCGTTTGACTTTTCAATGCAAAATTGACAGGAATTGAGATGGGACGCCATGTTGCGTTTGGAGAGCCACTGATGTGCCTAAACATTGAAACCCCCCACAAGTGACACCATTTTGGAAAGTAGACCCCCTAAGGAACTTATCTAGAGGTGTGGTGAGCACTTTGACCCACCAAGTGCTTCACAGAAGTTTATAATGCAGAACCGTAAAAATAAAAAATCATATTTTTTCACAAAAATTATATTTTTGCCCCCAATTTATTATTTTTCCAAGGGTAAGAGAAGAAATTGGACCTCAAAAGTTGTTGTCCAATTTGTCCTGAGTACGCTGATACCCCATATGTGGCAGTAAACCACTGTTTGGGCGCATGGGAGAGCTCGGAAGGGAAGGAGCGCCGTTTGACTTTTCAATGCAAAATTGACAGGAATTGAGATGGGACGCCATGTTGCGTTTGGAGAGCCACTGATGTGCCTAAACATTGAAACCCCCCACAAGTGACACCATTTTGGAAAGTAGACCCCCTAAGGAACTTATCTGGATGTGTGGTGAGCACTTTGACCCACCAAGGGCTTCACAGAAGTTTATAATGCAGAGCCATAAAAATAAAACAAAATTTCTTTCCCACAAAAATTATTTTTTAGCCCCCAGTTTTGTATTTTCCCTAGGGTAACAGGAGAAATTGGACCCCAATAGTTGTTGTCCAATTTGTCCTGAGTACGCTGATACCCCATATGTGGGGGGGAACCACCGTTTGGGCGCATGGGAGGGCTCGGAAGGGAAGGAGCGCCATTTGGAATGCAGACTTAGATGGAATGGTCTGCAGGCGTCACATTGCGTTTGCAGAGCCCCTAATGTACCTAAACAGTAGAAACCCCCCACAAGTGACCCCATATTGGAAACTAGACCCCTCAATGAACTTATCTAGATGTGTTGTGAGAACTTTGAACCCCCAAGTGTTTCACTACAGTTTATAACAGAGCCGTGAAAATAAAAAATCTTTTTGTTTTCCCACAAAAATTATTTTTTAGCCCCCAGTTTTGTATTTTCCCAAGGGTAACAGGAGAAATTGGTCCACAAAAGTTGTTGTCCAATTTGTCCTGAGTACGCTGATACCCCATATGTGAGGGTAAACCCCTGTTTGGGCACACAGGAGAGCTCGGAAGGGAAGGAGCACTGTTTTACTTTTTCAACGCAGAATTGGCTGGAATTGAGATCGGACGCCATGTCGTGTTTGGAGAGCCCCTGATGTGCCGAAACAGTGGAAACCCCCCAATTATAACTGAAACCCTAATCTAAACACACCCCTAACCCTAATTCCAACGGTAACCCTAACCACACCTCTAACCCTGACACACCCCTAACCCTAATCCCAACCCTATTCCCAACTGTAAATGTAATCTAAACCCTAACCCTAACTTTAGCCCCAACCCTAACTGTAGCCCCAACCCTAACCCTAACCCTAACCCTAGCCCTAGCGGGAAAATGGAAATAAATACATTTTTTTTTATTTTTCCCTAACTAAGGGGGTGATGAAGGGGGGTTTGATTTACTTTTATAGCGAGTTTTTTAGCGGATTTTTATGATTGGCAGCCGTCACACACTGAAAGACCCTTTTTATTGCAAAAAATATTTTTTGCAATACCACATTTTGAGAGCTATAATTTTTCCATATTTTGGTCCACAGAGTCATGTGAGGTCTTGTTTTTTGCGGGACGAGTTGACGTTTTTATTGAAAACATTTTTGGGCACGTGACATTTTTTGATCGCTTTTTATTCCGATTTTTGTGAGGAAGAATGACCAAAAGCCAGCTATTCATGAATTTCTATTGGGGGAGGCGTTTATACCGTCCCGCGTTTGGTAAAATTGATAAATCAGTTTTATTCTTCGGGTCAGTACGATTACAGCGACACCTCATTCATATCATTTTTTTATGGTTTGGCGCTTTTATACGATAATAACTATTTTACAGAAAAAATAATTATTTTTGCATCGCTTTATTCTCAGGACTATAACTTTTTTATTTTTTTGCTGATGATGCTGTATGGCGGCTCGTTTTTTGCGGGACAATATGACGCTTTCAGCGGTACCATGGTTATTTATATCTGTCCTTTTGATCGCGTGTTATTCCACTTTTTGTTCGGCGGTATGATAATAAAGCGTTGTTTTTTGCCTCTTTTTTCTTACGGTGTTTACTGAAGGGGTTAACTAGTGGGACAGTTTTATAGGTCGGGTCGTTACGGACGCGGCGATACTAAATATGTGTACTTTTATTGGGTTTTTTTTTTTATTTAGATGAAGAAATGTATTTATGGGAATAATATTTTTTTTTTTTTTTTCATTATTTTGGAATATTTTTTTTTATTTTTTTACACATTTGGAAAAATTTTTTTTTACTTTTTTACTTTGTCCCAGGGGGGGACATCACAGATCAGTGATCTGACAGTTTGCACAGTACTCTGTCAGATCACTGATCTGACATGCAGCGCTGCAGCCTTCACAGTGCCTGCTCTGAGCAGGCTCTGTGAAGCCACCTCCCTCCCTGCAGGACCCGGATCCGCGGCCATCTTGGATCCGGGGCTGGAGGGAGCAGGGAGGGAGGTGAGACCCTCGCAGCAACGCGATCACATCGCGTTGCTCCGGGGGTCTCAGGGAAGCCCGCAGGGAGCCCCCTCCCTGCGCGGTGCTTCCCTGCACCGCCGGCACATCACGATCATCTTTGATCGCGGTGTGCCAGGGGTTAATGTGCCGGGGGCGGTCCGTGACCGCTCCTGGCACATAGTGCCGGATGTCAGCTGCGATAAGCAGCTGACACCCGGCCGCGATCGGCCGCGCTCCCCCCGTGAGCGCGGCCGATCGGCTATGACGTACTATCCCGTCCAGGGTCAGATAAGCCCAGGGCACCTCGACGGGATAGTAAGTCTAAGGTCACAGAGGGGTTAAGTCCATCTAGTTCAACCCATAGAATGGATCAAGCATCTAACATCCAATGTGTGTAATGATTCTTCCTGCTTGGTTTTGGGGTTAGGGCAAAAGGATGGAAGGGATATCTCCTGTGCTCTATGGAATCGAGAAGCTACTTTTGGGAGGTAGGCTCGATCAGTTTTAAGAATTACTCTATAATCCAGGATTTGAGTGAAAGGGGGTTGACAGACAAGGCTTCAATGTCACTAACCCTGCGTGCTGAGGTGAGGGTGACCAATAGTGAAGTTTTAAGAGATCGCATCTTTAATGGGACATCAAGGGTTCGAAGGGAGATTTAGTCAGTCAGAGCTGTCAGGACTAGATTTAGATCCCACTGAGGGGTGCTGCGCAAGGCCAGAGATCTTGACCTCCCTGCTGCTCTAACAAACCTGGAAATCCAACGATTCCCTGCCAAGTCGCAATTAAATAGCGCCCCTAAAGCTGCTATATAGACTTTTAGGGTACTCGTGGCCAGACCTATCTCCAACCCCTTTTGCAGGAATTCTAGTATTGCATTCAGGGGAACCTCTTCACGTATTATGGTGCCTGAGGACAAAAGGAACTTTTTCCAGATTTTACCGTATTGTTTAGTTGTAATAGGGGATTTTCACCAGGGCTGATATCTACTCTACTACAAAGTAGAAAACCTATGTTCTAATAGCTGCCTTTCAAATTCCAGGCTGTCAAGTGTAAACTTGCAACCTGCGGATGTTGTACTGGTCCCTGGAAGAGGAGATCCGGAATATTCAGAAGTACCCAAGGGTCTGAGATGGACATTCTCCTCATCAAGGAAAACCATGCCCTTTTTGGCCAGAATGGAGCTATTAAGACTACGCGAGCTCTGTCCTCCCGAATTTTCTTCAGAACGGCTGGCACTAGAGCTATTGGGGGAAAAGCATAAGCCAGCTGGTGGTTCCAAGGAATCAGGAATGAGTCTAATGCTACTGGGTTCCCCAGTGGTGTTATGGAGCAAAATGTGTCTACTTTTTTGTTCAGATCATTCGCAAAGAGGTCTATGTGTGGCACTTCCCACCTCTCTGAGATTTGGTTGAATACGGACGGGTTTAGTTCCCATTCCCCTTGTTTTAGGCGAGATTGACTCAAAAGTCTGCTTTGCGATTGTCCACCCCCTTTATGTGAAGGCCTGTCAAAGACTTTAGGTTCTTTTCTGCTATCTGGAAGATTGATTTTGAAACTTACCTCGTCGTGTGAATTCCGGGGCGATCAGTCCGATTCAGGCAGCGGGGGTCCCCCTGCCTCGTCTGGTGTGGATACCCGAGGCGCCACCGCTGGGTTAAGCGAGCCTCTAGGGTGTGCGAGGAGAGGTGGCAAGGAGAATCGCGGCCACCTCTCCCGGTAAGAAGGAAAATAAAAATACAGCAGCAGCATCCCGGGGGGGTCCCTTGGAGGAGGAGGTAGTGCCGGTGCTGCCTCCCTGGTCCCTGGCATCAGTCTGCTTTGGCTGGAGCTACCGGGGGCTCCGGGAACAAGCATTTCACGCCTGGTGCCATTGTGTGGGCAGTCCCGCCATAATTATGTTTTCGGCGGCACTGCGCATGCGCGAGAACACGAGCGCGATTTGGCGCAATGCATGCCTGGGAAACTAGGCACCGTGCATGCGCAGGAACTTAAACGGCGAGGGGGACAAGTGACCACTACTTGGAGAGCCAGCCCCAAGTGGAACGATTCCTATGGAGCTCGACCAGCGTCCCCCTGCTATCATGAGCGATCTGGAGGAATCACCCCTATCCAGGTCTTCCCGGCAGCCGCCGTCACAGCAGCAGCAAAAACTGAGGCTTCAAAAAGGACACCAGGAAGCTACCGGTAAAGGACGCTTAGGATCACTACACAGCAAAGAGTCCGGTACAAGGGATAAGCCAATGCCAGATAAAGAACATCCCCAGCCGGTACTTATGGGTCCGACAGGTGGTGAGTAATCTTCGTGAGTGTTAGAGGTTAATAAGGGCCTATATCTTTTTTTTTCTTAGGGGAAGAAGGGCTTAGGCAAAACTATGTGCCCTCTGTAGGGAGGATCTCCCCTCCACCTGGGAAAAGAGACACTGCAGTTCATGCGTTCAGCAGACGGTGAGGGGCTTTCCGGGTTCGCCACAGACCTCCAAAACCCTGATTAAAAAAAAAAAACCAGGTGGAGGACACATTTAGATCCCTACAAGGAGGGGAAAAGCAAAGGAAAACCAGGCACAGATCCCCAACACCTGAGTCCAGTGACACGGATAGCGAAGTCGGGGACTCAAATACTTCTAATTCTTCCTCTTCACCGGGGGTCGTAGCTGCTTTCCCATAGAAGAGACGGATAGCCTTGTTAAAGCAGTTAGGAACACTATGGGGCTAACGGACCCTCATCCCAAGAAATCGGTACAGACATTATGTTCGGGGGTCTTGAGCAAAAAAAAAAAAAAAGGAGGGCCTTTCCGCTTAAAGGGAACCTGTCACCTGAATTTGGCAGGACCGGTTTTCAGACATATGGGCGGAGTTTTCGGGTGTTTGATTCACCCTTTCCTTACCCGCTGGCTGCATGCTGGCCGCAATATTGGATTGAAGTTCATTCTCTGTCCTCCGTAGTACACGCCTGCGCAAGGCAATCTTGGCAAGGCATATGACCGAAAACCGGTCCCGCCAAATTCAGGTGACAGGTTCCCTTTAATGAGAAAATCCTAGCTTTGATTAAGAGAGTAGAAAAAAACCTATAAGGAAAGCCCTACTCGCACCAAAGAGGAAATACCCCTTTGATGACCAGCCCTGCTCTTTTTGGGGAAAAAGCTCGCAAGCTAGACGTCGCTATCGCCAAAACGTTAAAAAAATAAAAATAAAAAATAAAAAATGCCCTTCCATTCGAGGACCTGGGGGTCCTGAAGGATCCCATGGACAAGAAAGCGGACGCATTCCTAAAAAGCTCATGGGAAGCAGCCGGGGGAGGACCAAAACCAGCAGTGGCTGCTGGGTGCACATCCCAAATTCTGAGGAAGTATGAGCAATCTCAAGGTTACAAGTCCATCTCCAAAGACCTGAATGTTCCTGTGTCTACCGTGCGCAGTGTCATCAAGAAGTTTAAAGCCCATGGCACTGTGGCTAACCTCCCTAGATGTGGACGGAAAAGAAAAATTGACAAGACGTTTCAACGCAAGATTGTGCGGATGTTGGATAAAGAACCTAGACTAACATCCAAACAAGTTCAAGCTGCTCTGCAGTCCGAGGGTACAACAGTGTCAACCCGTACTATCTGTCGGCGTCTGAATGAAAAGGAACTGTATGGTAGGAGACCCAGGAAGACCCCACTTCTTACCCCGAGACATAAAGCCAGGCTGGAGTTTGCCAAAACTTATCTGAAAAAGCCTAAAATGTTTTGGAAGAATGTTCTCTGGTCAGATGAGACAAAAGTAGAGGTTTTTGGGCAAAGGCATCAACATAGCGTTTACAGGAGAAAAAAAAAAAAAAAAAAAAAAGAGGCATTCAAAGAAAAGAACACGGTCCCTATAGTCAAACATGGCGGAGGTTCCCTGATGTTTTGGGGTTGCTTTGCTGCCTTTGGCATTGGACTGCTTGAACGTGTGCAAGGCATTATGAAGTCTAAAGACTACAAACAAAATTTGCAGCATAATGTAGGGCCCAGTGTGAGAAAGCTGGGTCTCCCTCAGAGGTCATGGGTCTTCCAGCAGGACAATGACCCAAAAAAATTGTGTGAAATGATCAATGTTTTGCTTTTTGCTTCATTCTCTTTTGTGTTTTTTCATTTAAGACAAATTAAATGAAGATAATACCAAAGAATTTGTGATTGCAATCATTTTCAGGAAGAAACTGAGTATTATCTGACAGAATTGTAGGGGTGTCAATACTTTTGGCCACAACTGTATGTTTAGTGGACTTGTCCATGCTTCAATTAACAGTTCATTTTCAAACAATGCAGACTGTTTGTGTCATGCGCCTATGGAGCAAAAGACCATCACTTGTTCAGGAGACCATGAAAAGCTGGGCAGATAAAGCTAGTGACGAATAGTGGTTATTTAAAGAAGCCCTCCCATGAAAGAGGTTGTTCACCACTTTTACACCGATGCCCTATTTTCAGGACGGAGCATCAATGTCTGATCAGCTGGGTTCCGGCCCTCAGCTGCTATCGGTGGAAGTGGCTGCCGACCAAAAGTACTTACTTGCGGAGCTTGGTTGTCTACTGGTAGGAAGTGGATGTGCAGTACCCTGGTAGATGGGGAAGCTCCGCAAGTAAGAACTTCCAGCTGGCCGGTGATGCCACTGATAGCAACTGATTGGCGGGTTGCTGAGCGCTGGACCCCAACAGAATCAGACATTGATGCACTATCCTAAGAATAGGGCTTCAAATGTAAAAAAAAAAAAAAAAAGCTCGATATTTTTTCACAGCCGTAAATATGGCCATACGGTGCACTATGAAATTATTGCGGCCCCATCGAAACCCATTGGGGCCGCAAAATCAAGGCAAGTGTAAAAGCAGCCTAAGGTTAGAAATGGTTAATCATTTAAGTTTTGTTGTTAAAGAGGAAGTAAATCACAAGGCGGATGTCTCACAAGGAGATGTCTGGTGCTTCTGTCAGCTTTTCATTTTAGTCAAGTTTGCGTAAGAACACAGCAAACACGGTACAAGCTGTATAAACAAACAAACAAACAAACAAATGATAAAAACATGGAGAAGGAGTGCAATACTCAGGGGCGGATACAGAGAAGCCAGGGCCCCGGGGACTTTAGAAGGCGTGGGGCCCCTCGGACCCTGATGTTCACGTGATTCACACAGGTACTCTGGTGCAGATTTACAGAAGACTCCCCTCTGCATAGCACTATACACAACATAGTACTACACATAATACAGCAGAGGTGGGAAATTAATTCTCCTGAGGGGCCATGAGAAAGACTGTACCGATTGGCTGAAATTAAAGCTGCTCCATATTAATAATTACTAATTGTATCAATTAATATTGATCACAGTCAAGAATGCCAACACCCCCCTAGAGCAGGATGAGCCCCCTAGAAGCCAATCTACAGGCATATTATCCCATTATATATCTCACACATCCTCCCTCGCGCACATGCTGAGGTAACGTCACAGGCGAGGCGCCTGGAGCTGCCCTGACGCTCTGTATTGCAGGCATCGGAGCTCCGGGAAAGCTCCCAGCTCGGGAATTAGGGCCCCCGATCGTGGCACCTAAAACATTATAATGGGGCAGTTTGGCCATGGGCTCAAGTCCACATTACCCAAAAATTGCAACTATGCAAAGTGCTTTATGCCGGTGTTGTGCTGTAAATACTTTGTTGCGAGGTACCTGCCATATTAACCATGGAAATGTGCAGCAGTCAGGCCGGCCTCACACTTGCGAGTTTTACGGACGTATGAGCGCAGAAAATACGTCCGTAAAACTCGCAAAACAAACAGCACAATTATTCTCTATGCCCCTGCTCCTATCTGCCGTATTTTACTGATCAGTATTATACGGCTTTCTACGGCCGTAGAAAATCGCAGCATGCTGCGTTTGTCACCGTATTGCGCAAAAAAAAGCCAATGAAAGTCTATGGAAGCCAGAAAAATACGGATTACACACGGACCAGCAGTGTGACTTGCGAGAAATACGCAGCGCTGTTAGAGAGAAAAGCCGGCAATTCAGTGCGGTGTACAGTAAAATCACACTGACCGCTTACATTAGAATAGGTAGAATAAATGTGTACACATAGAATAGATATATATTGATATGAGGACAACCAGCAGAGGGCGCCTCTTATGAACGCGAGCCTGGGAGCTTTCTAGGAAAGTTCCCACGATCTAGGAACAACCAGCAGAGGGCGCCCCACCGCAAATGAAGGTAAATATAGGTCATTGACCTACTTTACCTTCATTCCCCGGGATTTTGCAGCAAGGAGCAGCGCTGCATTAGCAGAGCTCCTTGCTGCAAAATATTTTAACCCCTTCAGATGTATTTACATCGTTGGACGTTACAGATCTTCGGAAGGTATGGATATTGTTGGGTTTTTTTTTTGTTACAGATCGAGGGTCTTCAGTGATTGGATTGAGCGTAGAATAAATTATTACAACAACCTGTGTTTTTATTTCATTAAAATAATTTTTAATAATGTGTTTGTGTATTTTTTAACCCTTTACTAGTATTGGATTAATAATGGATAGGTGTCATAATTGACGCCTCTCCATTATTAATTTGGCTTAATGTCACCTTACAATAGCAAGGTGGCATTAACCCTTCATTACCCCATATCCCACCGCTACACGGGAATGGGAAGAGAGTGGCCAAGTGCCAGAATAGGCGCATCTTCCAGATGTGCCTTTTCTGGGGTGGCTGGGGGCAGATGTTTTTAGCCGGGGGGGGGCCAATAACCGTGGACCCTCTCCAGGCTATTAATATCTGCCCTCAGTCACTGGCTTTACTACTCTGGTGGAGAAAATTGCGCGGGAGTCCACGCCAATTTTTTCCGCCATTTAACCCTTTAATTTAATAGCTAGAACGGCCAAATTTTGCATACACACACTACTAACATTAGTAGTGTGGAATATGCAAAAAAAAAAAAAAAAGGTGATATGAGATGATTTACTGTATGTAAACCATGTCTCATATCATGTCGGGTTTTAGGAAGGAGACAGCAAAAGCCGGCAATTGAATTACCGGCTTTAAAGTGTGTATATATATATATATATATATATATATATATATATATATATATATATATATATATATATATATACACACACACACACACACACACACACACACACATATATGCATACACATATATACATACACAGTATATATGTTTTGTTTTGGGTTTTTTTTACACATGGATCCCTTGTATAGCCGTATGTTGGTTTTGCAAGCCTGCGAGAAAAACACGCAGTACGGATGCCATACGGAGGATGCCATGCGCAAAAAACGCTGAAACACCCTGCCTATGGAGGAGCTACGGACCACTATTTTGGGGACTTTTCAGCGTATTACGGCCGTAATATACGGACCGTATTTTTCAACGCTGAGTGTGAGGCCAGCCTCACTCACAGGGTTTAATATCCTTGTTAGAAATAAAAGGCCGCATCATGCGTATCCTGCCCTCCATCGCATATCCATGAAGCGGCCATAACCTCAGTCTGTATTATTTATAGGATCTATTCTGAACAAAAGGATTTAACCAATTAGTGACGGAGATAAATTTTTAAATCTGACCAGTGTCACTTTATGTGGTAATAACTTCTGGAACGTTTTTTTTTTTGTGACGCATTATACTTTATGATAATGGTAAATTTAGGTCAATATGTTTTGTGTTTATTTATAAAAAATATCAGAAATTTGAGAAAAATGCAAAAAATATTGTAGTTACTTACCGATAACGGTATTTCTCTGATCCCATGATGCCACCACGAAGAGCGGGATCCACCTTCAGGGACAGGAAACCTACAGGTGAAAAAGGCGGTACCTCTCTCCCACATCAGTTGGTTTACAGAGCCTTATCAGAACTTGAGCTGTAACTTTAAATGGTTATTCAAAAAAAAATATTTTAATTTTAGGCTTATCAGAGGCACCGCGTGACTAAATATTAATGACTAAACTTAGTGTGCACAACCACACGTGAAGGGAGGGAATATACGGGTGCCGTCATGGGATCAGAGAAATACCGGTATCGGTAAGTAACTATGATATTCTCTTACCCCCATGACGGCACCACGTAGAGAATTTCATAGAATGTATATTAGGTGGGGACCACTGCCTCCAGGACCCTTCTGCCAAAAGTGAGGTCTGAAGAAGTCAGGTCTAGTTGGCAGCGTTTGAA
Source organism: Ranitomeya imitator (assembly GCF_032444005.1). Lineage (NCBI taxonomy): Eukaryota > Metazoa > Chordata > Amphibia > Anura > Dendrobatidae > Ranitomeya > Ranitomeya imitator. The sequence continues at coordinate 553,351,041 of NC_091286.1, read as the reverse complement.
AAATGTAGAGGGAGAAGACCAAGTGGCTGCTCTACATATCTGCTCAATTGAAGCTTCCGCTCGCTCTGCCCAGGAGGTGGCCACCGATCTGGTCGAATGAGCTCTGACTCCCTCTGGAATGGCTTCATTACACGAAGAGTATGACAGGATGATGGCATCCCTTACCCACATTTCGCCAACGTGGCCTTCGATGCTTTATGTACTTTGTTTGGACCCTGAAAGCACACAGAGACCTATCCCTCCTACACTCCCTCGTGGCTGCTAGATATTGGGTTAAGCATCTTTTAACATCTAGTGTGTGTAGGAGTTCTTCCTTCCTATTTCTGGGGTTTGGACAGAAAGAGGGTAAAGAGATCTTCCTGAGATTACGAAACCGTGACGCCACTTTAGGAAGGTAGGATGGATCGTCCTAAGGACTACTGTATCATCTAATATCTGGGTCAGAGGCGGGTATGCTGATAGAGCCTGCATATCACTAATTCTGCCAGCCGATGCTGCAGGTTCCCCATCAGGGAAGGAAACCGAACTGATGTGGGAGAGAGGTACCTCCTGTTTCACCTGTAGGTTTCCTGTCCCTGAGGGCGGATCCCTCTCTCCGTGGTGCTGTCATGGGGGTAAAGCAATTTTCAAACTTTGAATGATTATCCCTTTAAGGCCGGGGTCACACTAGACCGTAATATGGACGAGTGCAATGCGATAGAAAATCGCATAGCGCTCGTCCCAATGTTAATCTATGGGGCAGCTCCTATCATCCAATATTTTCTCGGCCGTATTCAGCATCCGAGTGAAATCGCAGCATGCTGCGATTGTCAGCGTATCTCGGCCGAGAATCGCCAATGAAAGTCTATGGGGGCGAGAAAAAAATAGCACAGCACACGGACCATCAGTGTGACCTGCGAGAAATTCTCAGGCATTGGGCATGTGACAGGAAAGGCTCAGCCATTATTTGCTCATTTTACAAGTGTGTGAGAAAATCTCGCCATACGGATGTCACACGGATCATTTGATGCGAGAAAATCGCATCCTCGCACTGCACACGGATCACTGTTTTGGTAACATTTGTGCGATTCTTGTCCGTCAAAAAAGGACCGTTTTTTTATACGTTGTGTGTGTCCCCGGCTTAATCCAGATAGTCATACCACAGCAAAACATTAACAAACAACATTTCCCACATGTCGGCTTTACATCAGTACCATTGGTAAAATGTTCTTTTATTTTGTTAGCGTTTTAGGAGGTTTAAAAAGGTAGCAGTAATTTTTCATGGAAATTTACAAAATTTATTTATTTTTATTTATTTATTTTTTTTTTTTTAGGGACCTATCCACGTTTGAAGTGACTTTAGGGGTCTCATGAATTGGGAAACCCCCAGAAATTATACCATTTTAAAGGGAACCTGTCACCCTGTTTTTTCAGTAGGAGATAAAAATACCGTTAAATAGGGCCTGAGCTGTGCTTTACAATAGGGTATTTTTTGTCCCCTGATTCCCTACCTATGCTGCCGAAATACCTTACAAAAGTGGCCTTTTTCGCCTGTCAATCAGGCTGGTCAGGTCGGATGGGCGTGCTCACAGAGCTGTTTCTCCCCCACATCTTGCTTATGTTCCCGTTGGTGGCGTAGTGCTTCTCGCATGCGCAAGTGCCGAATGCACTGCACAGCTGTAGAAAAAGAGCGCGCTCGCCGCTATTCAGCGGTTTCTCGGTGGGCGTGGCCATCTTCCTGAGGCCACGCGTGCGCAGATGGAGTCTCCTGCTTCCCGGGGCTTCAGGAAAATGGCCGCGGGATCCCGCGCGTGCGCAGATGGACATCGCGGCGGCCATTTTCCTGAAGCCGAGATTCGAACGCGGCCATTTAGGGAGAACGCAGACGTCCAGGCAAATCGGTCTGGGCACGGACTAGCCATGGCTCTCCCGACCAGACAGCCTCAAGGAAATACATGGCGCCGTCCTCCCTGAAGTGGTGAGAGCGGAGACCAGTCTATGACTAGCACAGACATCAGCCCCTCTTTTTTGGCTAGGTCACACAAATGCATTTCCACTCATCCGAGAGAATCGGTCCAGTTACAGTATACGGTTTCACACTCTCTTCAGAAAGTGATCTGATTTTCTCAGTTGAGAAAATAAAAAATATTCCCCATCTTCTCCATTCTGTCAGTCCGAGAAAAGCACACCGTACTTGGATGTCATTCAAGTGCAGCGCCAATTTTTACATGAACTCACTAACTTGAATGGCTGAGCGCAATCCAATTTACAGATGAAAATAGTATATGTTGTGATTTCTCCCACGGACAAAGGATAAAAACCTTGACATATGGCGGGCCGCATAAAACAACATTGGTGTGAACGCGAAACGACGTGTTGTCAGATCGCACCTGGACCAAAAAACAGAGTTGTCTGCACGATCCCATGAGCTGTGTGTTACGAATCAGTGCAGAGCACCATCATTCTAGTGACTTTCTAGCCAAACATTATTACACAGCAGATCCGAAGGCGCGGGGCTCGGCGGATACGAAGGCGCGGGGCTCGGCGGATACGAAGGCGCGGGGCTCGGCGGATACGAAGGCGCGGGGCTCGGCGGATACGAAGGCGCGGGGCTCGGCGGATACGAAGGCGCGGGGCTCGGCGGATACGAAGGCGCGGGGCTCGGAAAATACTAAGGCGAGGGGTTCGGCGCATCCTACGGCGCGGGGCTGAGAGAATCGTAAGGCAAGGGGCTCGGCTTCTATGGCTCAGTGCATTCTATGGCGGGGCTCGGCGCATTCTATGACAGGGGGGCTCGCCGCACTCTGTGGCACGGGGGCTCGCCGCACTCTGTGGCACGGGGGCTCGCCGCACTCTGTGGCACGGGGGCTCGCCGCACTCTGTGGCACGGGGGCTCGCCGCACTCTGTGGCACGGGGGCTCGCCGCACTCTGTGGCACGGGGGCTCGCCGCACTCTGTGGCACGGGGGCTCGCCGCACTCTGTGGCACGGGGGCTCGCCGCACTCTGTGGCACGGGGGCTCGCCGCACTCTGTGGCACGGGGGCTCGCCGCACTCTGTGGCACGGGGGCTCGCCGCACTCTGTGGCACGGGGGCTCGCCGCACTCTGTGGCACGGGGGCTCGCCGCACTCTGTGGCACGGGGGCTCGCCGCACTCTGTGGCACGGGGGCTCGCCGCACTCTGTGGCACGGGGGCTCGCCGCACTCTGTGGCACGGGGGCTCGCCGCACTCTGTGGCACGGGGGCTCGCCGCACTCTGTGGCACGGGGGCTCGCCGCACTCTGTGGCACGGGGGCTCGCCGCACTCTGTGGCACGGGGGCTCGCCGCACTCTGTGGCACGGGGGCTCGCCGCACTCTGTGGCACGGGGGCTCGCCGCACTCTGTGGCACGGGGGCTCGCCGCACTCTGTGGCACGGGGGCTCGCCGCACTCTGTGGCACGGGGGCTCGCCGCACTCTGTGGCACGGGGGCTCGCCGCACTCTGTGGCACGGGGGCTCGCCGCACTCTGTGGCACGGGGGCTCGCCGCACTCTGTGGCACGGGGGCTCGCCGCACTCTGTGGCACGGGGGCTCGCCGCACTCTGTGGCACGGGGGCTCGCCGCACTCTGTGGCACGGGGGCTCGCCGCACTCTGTGGCACGGGGGCTCGCCGCACTCTGTGGCACGGGGGCTCGCCGCACTCTGTGGCACGGGGGCTCGCCGCACTCTGTGGCACGGGGGCTCGCCGCACTCTGTGGCACGGGGGCTCGCCGCACTCTGTGGCACGGGGGCTCGCCGCACTCTGTGGCACGGGGGCTCGCCGCACTCTGTGGCACGGGGGCTCGCCGCACTCTGTGGCACGGGGGCTCGCCGCACTCTGTGGCACGGGGGCTCGCCGCACTCTGTGGCACGGGGGCTCGCCGCACTCTGTGGCACGGGGGCTCGCCGCACTCTGTGGCACGGGGTTCGGTCTATAACATGGTCTCTACAGCAGATAAGCCCACGAGTCTCTGTAACTTGCCTGCTCCCAGACTCTGGTGTCAGCCCCATTGAAGTGATCCAGCCTTTGTGTGAACCAGCGATCCTGCACCGTCACCAGCACTTCAGCTCCGCTCTGAAACCTCCTATGTGTGAAAGCATTGCTGGCTGCCGAGCACAGGCAGGTGAGGAGCAGCACTGTCTGTGTGCACGCCATGTCCTCAGCGCTGTCTGCTCGGCTGCGCCGTGTCACATGACCTCTTATATCAGCTGACTCTCCCCCTCACCGAGACACAGCGCCCTCTGGTGGACGTGTGCCGCGGTCACCAGGATCTCTTCGTGTTGCCGGCTGTGAGGCGCTGTCACAGTACACACCGTGACCAGTGTGACAGAAGCCGCGCGCTCTGGAGGAGAGGGGACATTATCTACTATATACATGAATGATTGTTCCTAATTCAGCTTTCCATGCAGGTATTTACGTTGCGACATAATAAAAAGACTGAACATCATTCTGGGCATCAGACATGAACTATGTGCAGATTTAGGGATGGGTCTAAGGGCTCGTTCACATAACCGAATCTGTGTGTGGAAAAAGAAAAGTCGCACTATGCTCCAGCTTCCTCCATAACTCAGATGAGACTCACCTATTCTATGGGTGCAGAAAAAACCGAATAACATGGAGGAGCCACAGTAAAGCAGATACAGTATCATAGTATTAGACAGTAAGGTCCTGTAAATGATTGATAGCTGGCGTACAAAAATGGATACACAGATGACAAGTGAGAAAAAATTGTCAACATTTTCTACATGAAACTCTGAATTATTTTTATATGGTCATGTGAACCTGCCCTCAGACCTCGTTCACACGTTCAGTATTCGGTCAGTATTTTACCTCAGTATTTGTAATCCAAAGCCAGGAGTGGGATCAGGGGTGAACCTAGCCTCTGTGCTGCCTGCGGCGAACGGAAAAATGGCGCGCCCCCCCCCCCTGCAGCACCCCAGAGACCTGGTCGTTGCAGTATGGCACTCTGCCGCTAAGATGAGTGGCGGTACGTCTGATGGCACTAAGGAGTTCTCCTGACCAGGTATCACCAGCACACATTACACTTCACACTCCGGCCACTAGGGGGAGAAAAAGGCTTTATTTATTGGGCCACTCCTCACACTGGTAAAACTAGGGGCTGGGGAGGAAGTTAGTCAGAAGCTGACTGGGTTGGATTCAGGCAACATCCCGTGGCAGGGGGTGTTGCAGGGAGAAGGCACAGGGGGGTCCCTGTCAGGCGTGGGAACCTGGCAGGTGCCTAGCGAACAGAACGTAACGGAACCGCACCTGCACACCCTGCGGCGGTATCCTACGAAAGAGACACGAAGGGAAGGATATTGTGGAACAGTGTAAACGAGATCAAGCACAAAGGAGAGCCAGTAGGAGTCGTGCCAAGAGACAGAGGCAACATCTTACTGAGGCGCGTAGTCGGTGGCCGGAACACTGTAGGAGTAACTGACTTCAGGCCTTACTTCAAACTCCGCCGGACAGTTAATTATAGGTTGGCTGTCTACCTTAAATTTCCTAAGAAGACATAGGGGGCAACATTGGGAGAGGGGCGTCTCTAGGGTCCCGGAAGACCTCCAAGCCTTCCCGTCATACGGGTGCGTCCTAGCCAAAATATACCTGGGGGACGAGAAACTAGTAACATCTGGAACTAAAGAGAAAGAGAGCGCTGTAGAGAACGAACGAACGAGAACAGCAGTTGTGAGGACTATTCTGAATGCTCAGCAGGGTAAGACTACAACACACAAGCGCTAGTGGTAGGCAACGATTTCCATCTGCGAAGGAATCTCTGGATGTGCCCATCGGACCGGCCGGTCTCTGATAGCCCTGTTAAACGTACTCTGGATTGAGGATCCTGAAGCCTTCAGTAAAGAGGTAAAGAGACTGCAACCTTGTGTCCTCATTATTGCCTGCACCTCACACCATTGCCACCTACACTACTGGGAAGCCCTGGGGACATACTTCACCTGTGGGAAGTTATACCATCCAGCTGCCATTCCATCACCCCAGCGGACCCCACAGCAGCGTCGGTTACCCTGACCGAACACCACAGGTGGCGTCACGAACCCCTGACAGACTGTACCACCTTTATTGGACGCCCCTTAGCAGGGTCGCGGGCCGGGTCTAGCCACCGTGACAGCCTCAGCACCGAACCAGAGAGGCCCGGTACCGAGAACTCGTGGCCCTGTGTCTGGGGGCGATTCAACTTGGCGTCACAAACAGGATCGTACTTAAGCCTGAAAAGCAGGTCATGTGTGCCTTGGAACTGTGATTGAAACGTGTTGGACTGTGATTTATTGCAAGGACTGTGTATTGCTATCTGCCGCAAGATTCCCGCCAAAACTGCCGCCATTGTAGCGCCACGAGGAGCGCAAGAGAAGAAGAAGGGCGTGGAAGTGGGCGTAAGTGAGCTGGAGAGCACGAAAGATAATGGCCGCCCAGTCTAAATATTTCTGCACCTTGAGGACGTGTCCGTCAGCAGCAGAGATCCGCCTCCTGATCCTCAATGGGGGCGGAGGAACAAGAAACGAAACCGCCCACGAAGGAGAGCGCGGGAAAGAGACCAGGAAGCGAGCCACGTGGAGGACGCCATGGCTGACCGCTCAGACCCAGACTGGGGGGTCGAAGCAGAGGGCTCCCCCAGCTACCCGGATGAGCATCACAGCCAGGGCCTCACATCTGGGACCGGTCTCCTACAGAGTGAGATGGAGGATCTTGTAGAGCAGCTTCTCCAGTGGCGGCTTGAGACCAAGGCCTCGTGCAAAGAGGTACCCGCAGAGGAACTCCCGACTCTGGAACCTTCACCACTGTTGGAGTCGGTCGCACCGGAGGAAGCCGCATCGACCGGTGAGTCCGCCGATCCCACCCGGCCGCGAAGGACCTGCTGATCGGCCCGGTCGCGGCGCCCCCTCTCCCTGGGACCCATAAACTCCAGCGCCTTCCACAATGGGACCAACCCACGGGCATGGAGCACTTCCTCAAGGCCCCGATCTTGCCGCTTACCATGCCAGGCGAGGTCTACGCGGAGCGCACGGTGTGCTGCTGGGTGAACCCGGGGTCGAACATCATGGGGTTCCCCGGGGTGCAGACACAGGAGGGAGAGATGGTCCTTAGCTGGGAGCAGTACCAGTCCCAGCTGGATCGGCGGTGGGAGGAGACGGAGAGACAGCACCAGGCCCAGCGAGAAGCCCATTACCGGCGAGACCTTGAAGTGACGGATCGGGCCCGCAAGGACCGTACCACCCACCAGGCCCCGCGAGGCATCGTTGTTGAGTTCCGGCTCCGTGGAGGATGGGGCTTCATCAAGGAGCCGGACCTATATTCCAAGGTTTTCGTAAACCGGAGGGATATAGAGTCCCATCTCAAAGAAGGCCACCCGGACCGGGATCTATACAAGGGGGACGAAGTCACCTACACCCGCCACTTCGGGGAGAGGGGTTGGTTCACCCTGAATGTGCGCAAGCGGCCAGTCCCCATGACATCATCGATCAAAGCAGCAGAGAAGCCGTCCCTCATAGCGAGGGTGCCCCCTTGTGACCGGACCACGACCGTCACCAAGACCACGGTGGTGACCCCTACATGCACTGTTGTGAAAACCACCACTTGCACTGTGGACACTGTTACTACGGTGGTGGCGGAGAGCTCGACCACGGGAGTGGTTGGCGCCTCGGTTGTTGCGAGGTCCAGGACAATCGCCACACAGACCCCTGACTGGAGCCCGGGATCTCCTGTGACCACACCGAGTGCCCACGAGTACCCGGCGGGGTGGCCCCGCCCACTGCTGCCGGTGGAATTGTCACGACCACTAACGCCGAGGAAATAAACCTCGGAAATCCGAATATGTATATAGTTAACTGTTTCCTGCTGTTGCTGCTAGTTTAAACCCGTCCAGGGTTATTTCTTAAAGGGGTCCCTTTGTTTACCCGGGATCCCTATTGTTTTCTATTGTTTTTTTTTCTACTTTTGCATAAAGTTCATCATTGTTTCAAAGACTGCCGGATCATGGATGGTGAATGATTCAAAACTGTTTTTGTATATAGTTTGCACCTTCTTAAAGGTGCTCCCTACTGGTTTTACAAGTGAAAGAAGACTTTGCGAAGATAATGCTTGTGGACATGACGCAGAAGGTCTTGCTTTCAGTGGACTTGCAGACTGAGAGAGAATCTGCACTACTTACTAGAGACTTGGGTCCCTCTTAAAGGGAATGTTTACATGATTGCCTTAATAAAAGTTGAAACGTTAATAATGTTAAAATTTAGGAAGTTTGATAATGTTGACAGAGACTGAGGACAGGAAAGCTTGAAGTGAACCCGTAGGGGTTAGAGAGAGAGTCCTCCTGAGAGATGTAGAAAGATGGTCGTCACAATGACAGTAGGCCCAGCCAAGGAGGTAGGCGGTCCTGCATTGGTGAAGTTGGAACGGAAAGAAAGTTGAATAGTTGTTATAGTATTTTATAGTAGGCCTTTAGTGGGTTCAGCTTATACGCCCTTAAAGGAAAAGTTAAATCAGAGTTTGCACTTAGTAGAATACCCGGCTGGGTACTGAGAGTTATTTATAGTCAAAATGTTATTTAAAAATATTTAATCCTGTTTTTGTTTGTAACGTTCAAGTGTCCTTACCTCCCATAAAGGGAAGCACCTTTTCTATTTACTTGTTCTAAGCATTTCAAAAATTTTGTATGTCTTTTGCTGTATTATATTGTTGTTCTTCTTCCCAGTCCAGGAGTACCGGATTTAAAGGGAACCTGTCACCCCGTTTTTTGAGATTGAGCTATAAATACTGTTAAATAGGGCCTGCGCTGTGTGTTCCTATAGTGTATGTAGTGTACCCCGATTCCCCATGTATGCTGAGAAATAACTTACCAAAGTCGCCGTTTTCGCCTGTCAATCAGGCTGGTCAGGTCGGGAGGGCATTAGAGATCGCGGCGGCCATTTTCCCAAAGCCGAGATGCAAACTCGGCTTTGGGAAAATGGCCGCCGCGATCTCTAATGCGCACGCGTGGCATCCCGCGGCCATTTTCCTGAAGCCCCGTGCAGCAGAGCACTCGATCTGCGCACGCGCGGCCCCAGGAAGATGGCCGCCCCCACCGACGAAAGGGATGACAGCGCAGATCGCGCGCTGTGTCTTCACCACTACGCCACTACGCCACCAACGTAAAGCTGAGGAAGAACCAGCGATGTCACCACGCCCTCCCGACCTGACCAGCCTGATTGACAGGCGAAAACGGCGACTTTGGTAAGTTATTTCTCAGCATACATGGGGAATCGGGGTACACTACATACACTATAGGAACACACAGCGCAGGCCCTATTTAACAGTATTTATAGCTCAATCTCAAAAAACGGGGTGACAGGTTCCCTTTAACTGGGGGGGGGGGGGAGAGGGGGGAGTGCAGCGCCCCAGAGACCTGGTCGTTGCAGTATGGCACTCTGCCGCTAAGGGGAGTGGCGGTACGTCTGATGGCACTAAGGAGTTCTCCTGACCAGGTATCACCAGAACACATTACACTTCACACTCCGGCCACTAGGGGGAGAAAAAGGCTTTATTTATTGGGCCACTCCTCACATTGGTAAAACTAGGGGCTGGGGAGGAAGTTAGTCAGAAGCTGACTGGGTTGGATTCAGGCAACATCCCGTGGCAGGGGATGTTGCAGGGAGAAGGCACGGGGGTCCCTGTCAGGCGTGGAAACCTGGCAGGTGCCTAGCGAACAGAACATAACGGAACCGCACCTGCACACCCTGCGGCGGTATCCAGTAGAGAGACACGAAGGGAAGGATATTGTGGAACAGTGTAAACGAGATCAAGCACAAAGGAGAGCCAGTAGGAGTCGTGCCGAGAGACAGAGGCAACATCTTACTGAGGCGCGTAGTCGGTGGCCGGAACACCGTAGGAGTAACTGACTTCAGGCCTTACTTCAAACTCCGCCGGACAGTTAATCATAGGTTGGCTGTCTACCTTAAATTTCCTAAGAAGACATAGGGGGCAACATTGGGAGAGGGGCGTCTCTAGGGTCCCGAAAGACCTCCAAGCCTTCCCGTCATACGGGTGCGTCCTAGCCAAAATATACCTGGGGGACGAGAAACTAGTAACATCTGGAACTAAAGAGAAAGAGAGAGCTGTAGAGAACGAACGAACGAGAACAGCAGTTATGAGGACTATTCTGAATGCTCAGCAGGGTAGGACTACAACACACAGGCGCTAGTGGTAGGCAATGATTTCCATCTGCGAAGGAATCTCTGGATGTGCCCATCGGACCGGCCGGTTTCTGATAGCCCTGTTAAACATACTCTGGATTGAGGATCCTGAAGCCTTCAGTAAAGAGACTGCAACCTTGTGTCCTCATTATTGCCTGCACCTCACACCATTGCCACCTACACTACTGGGAAGCCCTGGGGACATACTTCACCTGTGGGAAGTTATACCATCCAGCTGCCATTCCATCACCCCAGCGGACCCCACAGCACCCTGACCGAACACCACAGGTGGCTGTTATGAACTGGTGATTTAGAACCACAATGGACCTGGTGGTTAAGAGCACAGAAAATGACCTGATAGTTACTAATAACATAGGACGAGCTCTGAGACGTGGGAACTCTGCTGACCGCAATCCCTAATCCTATCACACCACACTAGAGGTAGCCGTGGAGTGCTCCTGACCAGACCTAGGCGCCTCGGCACAGCCTGAGAAACTAGCTAGCCCTGAAGATAGAAAAATAAGCCTACCTTGCCTCAGAGAAATTCCCCAAAGGAAAAGGCAGCCCCCCACATATAATGACTGTGAGTAAAGATGAAAATACAAACACAGAGATGAAATAGATTTTAGCAAAGTGAGGCCCGACTTACTGAATAGACCGAGGATAGGAAAGATATCTTTGCGGTCAGCACAAAAACCTACAAACAACCACACAGAGGGCGCAAAAAGACCCTCCGCACCGACTAACGGTACGGAGGTGCTCCCTCTGCGTCCCAGAGCTTCCAGCAAGCAAGACAAACCAATATAGCAAGCTGGACAGAAAAAATAGCAAACAAAAGTAACACAAGCAGAACTTAGCTTATGCAGGGCAGACAGGCCACAAGAACTATCCAGGAGAGAGCAAGACCAATACTGGAACATTGATTGGAGGCCAGGAACAAAGAACTAGGTGGAGTTAAATAGAGCAGCACCTAACTACTTAACCTCGTCACCTGAGGAAGGAAACTCAGAAGCCGCAGCCCCACTCATCCACCAGAGGAAGCTCATGGACAGAACCAGCCGAAGTACCACTCATGACCACAGGAGGGAGCTTGACCACAGAATTCACAACAGGTGGCGTCACGAACCCCTGACAGACTGTACCATCTTTATTGGACGCCCCTTAGCAGGGTCGCGGGCCGGGTCTAGCCACCGTGACAGCCTCAGCACCGAACCAGAGAGGCCCGGTACCGAGAACTCGTGGCCCTGTGTTTGGGGGCAATGGTGCCCCCCCCCCCACACACAAACACACACACACACAGTCCCTGCTAGAGGGGGGGCGGGAAGGGGGGAGGGGGCGAGCACTTGACCCCGGAGTTTTATGGAAAAAAAAACCTAGCAGCGCAAATCCAGTTACCGTATATACTCGAGTATAAGCCGACCCGAGTATAAGCCGACCCCCTAATTTTGCCACAAAAAACTGGGAAAACTTAATGACTCAAGTATAAGCCTAGGGTGGAAAATGCAGCAGCTACCCGTAAATTTCAAAAGTAAAAATAGATGCCAATAAAAGTAAAATTAAGGCATCAGTAGGTTAAGTGTTTTTGAATATCCATATTGAATCAGGAGCCCCATATAATGCTCCATAAAGTTTGATGGGCCCCATTAGACGCTCCATATTAAAATATGCCCCATATAATCCTGCATAAAGGGTAATAGGGGCCCCATAAGATGCTCCATAGAGATATTTGCCCTATATAGTGCTGCACAAGTGTTATGGCCCCATAAGATGCTGCACACAGCCACTTGCCCCATATAGTGCTGCACAAGTGTTATGGCCCCATAAGATGCTCCATACAGCCACTTGCCCCTTATAGTGCTGCACAAGTGTTATGGCCCCATAAGATGCTCCGCACAGCCACTTGCCCCTTATAGTGCTGCACAAGTGTTATGGCCCCATAAGATGCTCCATACAGCCACTTGCCCCATATAGTGCTCCACAAGTGTTATGGCCCCATAAGATGCTCCGCACAGCCACTTGCCCCTTATAGTGCTCCACAAGTGTTATGGCCCCATAAGATGCTCCGTACAGCCACTTGCCCCTTATAGTGCTGCACAAGAGTTATGGCCCCATAAGATGCTCCGTACAGCCACTTGCCCCATATAGTGCTGCACAAGTGTTATGGCCCCATAAGATGCTCCATACAGCCACTTGCCCCATATAGTGCTGCTCAAGTGTTATGGCCCCATAAGATGCTCCATACAGCCACTTGCCCCATATAGTGCTGCACAATAGTTATGGCCCCATAAGATGCTCCGTACAGCCACTTGCCCCATATAGTGCTGCACAAGTGTTATGGCCCCATAAGATTCTCCATACAGCCACTTGCCCCTTATAGTGCTGCACAAGAGTTATGGCCCCATAAGATGCTCCGTACAGCCACTTGCCCCATATAGTGCTGCACAAGTGTTATGGCCCCATAAGATGCTCCATACAGCCACTTGCCCCATATAGTGCTGCTCAAGTGTTATGGCCCCATAAGATGCTCCATACAGCCACTTGCCCCATATAGTGCTGCACAAGAGTTATGGCCCCATAAGATGCTCCGTACAGCCACTTGCCCCATATAGTGCTGCACAAGTGTTATGGCCCCATAAGATGCTCCGTACAGCCACTTGCCCCTTATAGTGCTGCACAAATGTTATGGCCCCATAAGATGCTCCGCACAGCCACTTGCCCCATATAGTGCTGCACAAGAGTTATGGTCCCATAAGATGCGCCGTACAGCCACTTGCCCCATATAGTGCTGCACAAGTGTTATGGCCCCATAAGATGCTCTGCACAGCCACTTGCCCTTATAGTGCTGCACAAGAGTTATGGCCCCATAAGATGCTCCGTACAGCCACTTGCCCTTATAGTGCTGCACAAGAGTTATGGCCCCATAAGATGCTCCGTACAGCCACTTGCCCCTTATAGTGCTGCACAAGCGTTATGGCCCCATAAGATGCTTCATACAGCCACTTGCCCCTTATAGTGCTGCACAAGTGTTATGGCCCCATAAGATGCTCCGCACAGCCGCTTGCCCCTTATAGTGCTGCACAAGTGTTATGGCCCCATAAGATGCTCCGCACAGTCACTTGTCCCTTATAGTGCTGCACAAGTGTTATGGCCCCATAAGATGCTCCGTACAGCCACTTCCCCATATAGTGCTCCACAAGCGTAATGGCCCCATAAGATGCTCCATACAGCCACTTGCCCCTTATAGTGCTGCACAAGTGTTATGGCCCCATAAGATGCTCCGTACAGCCACTTGCCCCTTATAGTGCTGCACAAGAGTTATGGCCCCATAAGATGCTCCGTACAGCCACTTGCCCCATATAGTGCTGCACAAGTGTTATGGCCCCATAAGATGCTCCATACAGCCACTTGCCCCATATAGTGCTGCCCAAGTGTTATGGCCCCATAAGATGCTCCATACAGCCACTTGCCCCATATAGTGCTGCACAAGAGTTATGGCCCCATAAGATGCTCCGTACAGCCACTTGCCCCATATAGTGCTGCACAAGTGTTATGGCCCCATAAGATGCTCCGTACAGCCACTTGCCCCTTATAGTGCTGCACAAATGTTATGGCCCCATAAGATGCTCCGCACAGCCACTTGCCCCATATAGTGCTGCACAAGAGTTATGGCCCCATAAGATGCTCCGTACAGCCACTTGCCCCATATAGTGCTGCACAAGTGTTATGGCCCCATAAGATGCTCTGCACAGCCACTTGCCCTTATAGTGCTGCACAAGAGTTATGGCCCCATAAGATGCTCCATACAGCCACTTGCCCTTATAGTGCTGCACAAGAGTTATGGCCCCATAAGATGCTCCGTACAGCCACTTGCCCCTTATAGTGCTGCACAAGAGTTATGGCCCCATAAGATGCTCCGTACAGCCACTTGCCCCTTATAGTGCTGCACAAGTGTTATGGCCCCATAAGATGCTCAATACAACCACTTGCCCCTTATAGTGCTGCATAAGTGTTATGGCCCCATAAGATGCTCCGCACAGTCACTTGCCCCTTATAGTGCTGCACAAGAGTTATGGCCCCATAAGATGCTCCGTACAGCCACTTGCCCCTTATAGTGCTGCACAAGTGTTATGGCCCCATAAGATGCTCTGCACAGCCACTTGCCCTTATAGTGCTGCACAAGAGTTATGGCCCCATAAGATGCTCCGTACAGCCATTTGCCCTTATAGTGCTGCACAAGAGTTATGGCCCCATAAGATGCTCCGTACAGCCACTTGCCCCTTATAGTGCTGCACAAGAGTTATGGCCCCATAAGATGCTCCGTACAGCCACTTGCCCCTTATAGTGCTGCACAAATGTTATGGCTAGTGTTGAGCATTCCGATACCGCAAGTATCGGGTATCGGCCGATACTTGAGGTATCGGAATTCCGATACCGAGATCCGATACTTTTGTGGTATCGGGTATCGGTATCGGATCCATAGTGAGGTGTAAAATAAAGAATTAAAATAAAAAATATTGATATATTCACCTCTCCGGCGGCCCCTGGACATCACCGCGGGTAACCGGCAGGCTTCTTTGTTTAAAATGCGCGCGTTTAGGACCTGAGGAATGACGTCGCAGCTTCTGATTGGTCGCGTGCCGCCCATGTGACCGCCACGCGACCAATCAGAAGCCGCGACGTCATTCCTCAGGTCCTAAATTCCTAGAATGAGCGCGTTTAGGACCTGAGGAATGACGTTGCGGCTTCTGATTGGTCGCATGCCGCCCATGTGACGCCACGCGACCAATCAGAAGCCGCGACGTCATTCTCAGGCACTAAACTCCTCATTCTAGGAATTTAGGACCTGAGGAATGACGTCGCGGCTTCTGATTGGTCGCGTGGCGGTCACATGGGCGGCACGCGACCAATCAGAAGCCGCGACGTCATTCCTCAGGTCCTAAACGCACGCATTTTAAACAAAGGAGCCTGCCGGTTACCCGCGGTGATGTCCAGGGGCCGCCGGAGAGGTGAATATATCAATATTTTTTATTTTAATTCTTTATTTTACACATTAATATGGATCCCAGGGCCTGAAGGAGAGTTTCCTCTCCTTCAGACCCTGGGAACCATCAGGATACCTTCCGATACTTGGTGTCCCATTAACTTGTATTGGTATCGGATATCGGTATCGGCGATATCCGATACTTTTCGGGTATCGGCCGATACTATCCGATACCGATACTTTCAAGTATCGGACGGTATCGCTCAACACTAGTTATGGCCCCATAAGATGCTCAATACAGCCACTTGCCCCTTATAGTGCTGCATAAGTGTTATGGCCCCATAAGATGCTCCGCACAGTCACTTGCCCCTTATAGTGCTGCACAAGAGTTATGGCCCCATAATATGCTCCGTACAGCCACTTGCCCCTTATAGTGCTGCACAAGTGTTATGGCCCCATAAGATGCTCCGCACAGCCACTTGCCCCTTATAGTGCTGCACAAGTGTTATGGCCCCATAAGATGCTCCGTACAGCCACTTGCCCCATATAGTGCTGCACAAGAGTTATGGCCCCATAAGATGCTCCGTACAGTCACTTGCCCCATATAATGCTGCACAAGTGTTATGGCCCCATAAGATGCTCCGTATAGTCACTTGCCCCATATAATGCTGCACAAGTGTTATGGCCCCATAAGATGCTCCGTACAGCCACTTGCCCATTATAGTGCTGCTCAAGTGTTATGGCCCCATAAGATGCTCCGTATAGTCACTGCCCAATATAATGCTGCACAAGTGTTATGGCCCCATAAGATGCTCTGTATAGTCACTTGCTTTTGCTGCGATAAAAAAAAAAAATCACATACTCACCTCTTTTCGCTCAGGACCCCGGCACTGGCAATATTTACCTGCTCCTCGTGCGGCTCCGTCTTCGGCACTGACGTTCAGCAGAGGGCGCGCACTGACTACGTCACCGCGCCCTCTGACCTGAGCGTCACTGCCAGAGGACGCTGGTGACGGAGCCGCACTGGAACGAGAAGAGGTAAATATCGCGCAGCGCTGCGCTCCCCCTCTCCGTATACTCACCTACTGCTGGCGCTGCGTCCCAGCTGCATCTTCTTCCTGTATTGAGCGGTCACAGTTACCGCTCATTGCAGAAATGAATATGCGGCTCCACCCCTATGGGAGGTGGAGCCGCATATTCATTTCTGTGATGAGCGGTACCATGTGACCGCTCAGTGCAGAAAGAATCTGCAGCGCTGGAAGAAGCAGGGACCTCCAGGGACCGCGCCGGGAGTAGGTGAGTATAATACTACAGAATCTGCCACCCCCTCTCTTCTGCCGCCTGAGCAACAGAGCTCAAATCGCCTCATGGTAGCAGCGTCACTGAGTGGGACAATCACAGAAGTATAATAGAAACACGTCACCACTTCTGTATTTATCACCCACTCCTGGTTTTGGCTAAGGGCTCATTCAGACAGCAGTGATTTTTTTTATCAGTATTTGGAATCCAAAACCAGGAGTGGAACAAAGAAAATTATCACATTGACAGTGGTTCTTTGTTCTGGCCTCTCACTGATGACCTTTCCTGAGAATACAAGGTGCCTCTACCCAGCTCCACAAATCAAGCTGTGTACTGGGGTACAACAACAACATGGTGGAAGTTGATCTCTCTGGTCAAGTCCTCTAGCCGTACAGTGCCAAGGTGTGGTACAAGAAGCTGGCTGTGCACATTGTACAGATGGCAATGTACAATGCTTACATGCTATCACAATGTGCAGGCCAAACTGGTACATTGTACCTTCAGTTCCAGGAGGTAGCAGCAGTCAAGGCCCTAATCTTTGAAGATCAGGAAGGAGCAGGCCCCAGTACTTCCAGAACTGAAGGTGCTTGTGTCGCACCAGACCAACATGTCTCCAGTGAGGTCCCACAAAGCACAAAAAAATTAAGGTTGCAAAAGAGATGCCTAGTGTGTTACAGAAGGGGGATATGCAAGGGCACCAATCAAAGCACTTATCAATGCGACACCTGCCCTGATAAGCCTGGCCTGTATATAAACGAATGGTTTAAGCTGTACCACACATCCATGGACTACTAAGATAATTTCTGACTTACACAACTCATGTATGACAACATGAAGAACACTACACAACTCACGTATGCCAACCTGAAGAACACTGCACAACTCACGTATGCCAACCTGAAGAACACTACACAGCCCACATATGCTAACCTGAACAACACTACACAACTCACGTATGCCAACCTAAAGAACACTACACAGCTCATGTATGCCAACCTGAAGAACACCACACAGCTCATGTATGCCAACCTAAAGAACATTACACAACTCACATATACCAACCTGAAGAACACTACACAATTCACATATGCCAACCTGAAGAACACTACACAACTCACGTATGACAACCTGAAGAACACTACACAACTCACGTATGCCAACCTGAAGAACACCACACAACTTACATATGCCGACCTGAAGAACACCACACAACTCACATATGCCAACCTGAAGAACACTACACAATTCACATATGCCAACCTGAAGAACACTACACAACTCACGTATGCCAACCTGAAGAACACTACACAACTCACGTATGCCAACCTTATGAACACCACACAACTTACATATGCCGACCTGAAGAACACCACACAACTCACATATGCCAACCTGAAGAACACTACACAATTCACATATGCCAACCTGAAGAACACTACACAACTCACGTATGCCAACCTGAAGAACACTACACAGCTCACGTATGCCAACCTGACGTACAATATACAGCCCACGTAGTATAACACAGCCACGTAGTATATAGCACAGCCACGTAGTATATAACACTGCCCACGTAGTATATAGCACAGAGACGTAGTATATAACACAGCCCACGTAATATATAGCACAGCCCACGCAGTATATAACACAGCCCACGCAGTATATAACACAGCCCATGCAGTATATAACACAGTCCACGTAGTATATAACACAGCCCACGTAGTATATAACACAGCCATGTAGTATATAACATAGCCCATGCAGTATATAGCACAGCCCACGCAGTATATAACACAGCCCACGTAGTATATAGCACAGCGACATAGTATATAACACAGCCCACGTAGTATATAACATAACCCACGCAGTATATAACACAGCCCACGCAGTATATAACACAGCCCAAGTAGTATATAACACAGCCATGTAGTATATAGCATAGCCACATAGTATATAATACTGCCCACGTAGTATATAGCACAGCGATGTAGTATATAACACAGCCCATGTAGTATATAGCACAGCCCAAGCAGTATATAACACAGTCCACGCAGTATATAGCACAGCCCACGCAGTATATAACATAGCCCATATAGTATATAACACAGCCCACGTAGTATATAACACAGCCATGTAGTATATAGCAGCCACGTAGTATATAACAACCCCCATGTAGTATATAGCACAGAGACTTAGTATATAACACAGCCCACACAGTATATTACACAGCCCACGAAGTATATAACACACCCCACGTAGTATATAATACAACCCATGCAGTATATAACACAGCCCACGCAGTATATAACACAGCCCACATAGTATATAACACAGCCCACGTAGTATATAGCACAGCCACGTAGTATATAGTACAGCCACGTAGTATATAGCACTGCCCACGTAGTATATAGCACAGTGACGTAGTATAACACAGCCCACGCAGTATATAACACTGCCCACACAGTATATTACACAGCCCATGCAGTATATAACACAGCCCATATAGTATATAACACAGCCATGTAGTATATAGCAGCCACGTAGTATATAACACACCCCACGTAGTATATAGCACAGCGACGTAGTACATAACACAGCCCATGCAGTATATTACACAGCCACGTAGTATATAACAGCCCACGTAGTATATAGCACAGCCCACGTAGTATATTGCATAGCCACGTAGTATATAACACACCCCACGTAGTATATAGCACAGCGACGTAGTATATAACACAGCCCATGTAGTATATAACACAGCCCACGTAAAATATAGCACAGCCCACGCAGTATATAACACAGTCCACACAGTATATAACCGTCCACGCAGTATATAACACAGCCCATATAGTATATAACACAGCCCACGCAGTATATAACACAGCCATGTAGTATATAGCAGCCACATAGTATATATCAACCCCCACGTAGTATATGGCACAGCGACTTAGTATATAACACAGCCCATGCAGTATGTTACACAGCCCACGAAGTATATAACACACCCCACGTAGTATATAATACAACCCACGCAGTATATAACACAGCCCACACAGTATATAACACAGCCCACATAGTATATAACACAGCCCATGTAGTGTATAGCACAGCCATGTAGTATATAGCACAGCCACGTAGTATATAGCACTGCCCACGTAGTATATAGCACAACGACGTAGTATAACAGCCCACGTAGTATATAGCACAGCCCACGCAGTATATAACACAGCCCACGCAGTATATAACACAGCCCACGCAGTATATTACACAGCCCATGCAGTATATAACACAGCCCATATAGTATATAACACAGCCCACGTAGTATATAACACAGCCATGTAGTATATAGCAGCCACGTAGTATATAACACACCCCACGTAGTATATAGCACAGCGACGTAGTACATAACACAGCCCATGCAGTATATTACACAGCCACGTAGTATATAACACAGCCCACGTAGTATATAGCACAGCCCACGTAGTATATTGCATAGCCACATAGTATATAACACACTCCACGTAGTATATAGCACAGCGACGTAGTATATAACACAGCCCATGTAGTATATAACACAGCCCACGTAAAATATAGCACAGCCCACGCAGTATATAACACAGTCCACACAGTATATAACCGCCCACGCAGTATATAACACAGCCCATATAGTATATAACACAGCCCACGCAGTATATAACACAGCCATGTAGTATATAGCAGCCACATAGTATATATCAACCCCCACGTAGTATATGGCACAGCGACTTAGTATATAACACAGCCCACGCAGTATGTTACACAGCCCACGAAGTATATAACACACCCCACGTAGTATATAATACAACCCACGCAGTATATAACACAGCCCACACAGTATATAACACAGCCCACATAGTATATAACACAGCCCATGTAGTGTATAGCACAGCCATGTAGTATATAGCACAGCCACGTAGTATATAGCACTGCCCACGTAGTATATAGCACAACGACGTAGTATAACACAGCCCACGTAGTATATAGCACAGCCCACGCAGTATATAACACAGCCCACGCAGTATATAACACAGCCCATGCAGTATATAACACAGCCCATATAGTATATAACACAGCCCACATAGTATACAACACAGCCATGTAGTATATAGCAGCCACGTAGTATATAACACACCCCACGTAGTATATAGCACTGCGACGTAGTATATAACACAGCCCATGCAGAATATTACACAGCCACGTAGTATATAACACAGCCCACGTTGTATATAACACAGCCAACGTAGTATATTGCATAGCCATGTAGTATATAACACAGCCACTTAGTATATAACACAGCCGATGTAGTATATAACACAGCCCACGCAGTATATAACACAGCCCACATAGTATATAACAGCCCACGTAGTATATAACACAGCCACATAGTATATAGCAGCCACGTAGTATATCACAAACCCCTCATAGCATATAGCACAGCAACATAGTATATAACACAGCCCACGTAGTATATAACACAGCCCACGCAGTATATAACATAGCCACGTAGTATATAGCAGCCACGTAGTATATAACACACCCCACGTAGTATATAGCACAGTGACGCAGTATATAACCCAGCCCACGCAGTATAAAACACAGCCCACGTAGTTTATAACACAGCCACTTAGTATATAACACAGCCGATGTAGTATATAACACAGCCCACGCAGTATATAACACAGCCCACATAGTATATAACAGCCCACGTAGTATATAACACAGCCACATAGTATATAGCAGCCACGTAGTATATCACAAACCCCTCATAGCATATAGCACAGCAACATAGTATATAACACAGCCCATGCAGTATATAACACATCCCACGCAGTATATAACACAGCCCACGTAGTATATAGCACAGCCCACGCAGTATATAACACAGCCCACACTGTATATAACACAGCCCACGCAGTATATAACACAGCCCATATACAATATAACACAGCCCACATAGTATATAACACAGCCAGGGGCGGATTATAAGAGGGTCAATCTGGGCGGTAGCCCAGGGCCCAGTGGTGTGGGGGGGCCCTGGGCTACAGCACAGATTGCCCGCCGGCCGCCGCCATCATCAGGGCATTACTCGCACTGTGCAGGGTCCAGACAGAGAGTCAGTGACAGTGGCACCCGTGACCCACCAGCCGCCCGCCCGCCCCTGTCAGACTGGTGGTGCCGCGGTGACGACGCGTTATAAACTCCTGATTTATGTGCCGTGCGCGGCCGTGCCCCTGCCGTCACTGCCATGCCGTGCCGGGAGCCCCCCCGGACCCGGTGGGCAGCGAGAGGGGGCCCGCATCGGGCCCCGTCTCATCTGCTCACCGGGCCCCTAGCGGCGCTGCCTGCGGCAGTTTCCTATTGCCGTGCGGGCGCGCCCGCACGGCAATAGTTAACAGCCGTCGGCCGCAGGCGCAGCGCCCACGTCGCCGGCGTCTGACGTCATTGTCAGTCGCTGGCGAGTGCGCGTTGCTGGAGGGAGCTCACCGCCTGGATCGCTGGTAAGGTGAGGAGAATTTTTTTTTTTATAACAGTGGAGCGGAGGAGTCGGACACGGGCTGGGGGGGCAGATTGCTGTACACACTGGGGGCAATGCTGGGAGCAGGACACAGTCTGGGGCAGTCTGATTTCTAGACACACTGGGGCAATGATGCTGGAGGAGGACACAGTCTGGGGACTGGGGGCCTCAAATGATTGCATTTGCTGGACACACTGGGGCAATGCAGGAGACACTGGTGGGGCAATGCAGGAGACACTGGGGGGGGCAATGCAGGAGACACTGGGGGGGCAATGCAGGAGACACTGGGGGGGCAATGCAGGAGACACTGGAGGGGGGGCAATGCTGGAGGACACAGTCTGGGGACTGGGGCAGATGATTGCTGGACACACTGGGGCAGATTGCTGGACAAACTGTGGGCAATGCTGGACACTTGGACATACTGGGGCATATTGCTGGACAGGACACACTGGGGCAATGCTGGACACTTGGACATACTGGGGCATATTGCTGGACAGGACACACTGGGGCAATGCTGGGAGCAGGACACATTCTGGGGCAGTCTGATTTCTGGACACACTGGGGCAATGATGCTGGAGGAGGACACAGTCTGGGGACTGGGGGCCTCAAATGATTGCATTTGCTGGACACACTGGGGCAATGCAGGAGACACTGGGGGGACAATGCAGGAGACACTGGGGGGGCAATGCAGGAGACACTGGGGGGGCAATGCAGGAGACACTGGGGGGGCAATGCAGGAGACACTGGGGGGGGCAATGCAGGAGACACTGGGGGGGGCAATGCAGGAGACACTGGGGGGGGCAATGCAGAAGACACTGGGGGGGCAATGCAGGAGACACTGGGGGGGCAATGCAGGAGACACTGGGGGGGCAATGCAGGAGACACTGGTGGGGCAATGCAGGAGACACTGGGGGGCAATGCAGGAGACACTGGGGGGGGCAATGCAGGAGACACTGGAGGGGCAATGCAGGAGACACTGGAGGGGGGGCAATGCTGGAGGACACAGTCTGGGGACTGGGGCAGATGATTGCTGGACACACTGGGGCAGATTGCTGGACAAACTGTGGGCAATGCTGGACACTTGGACATACTGGGGCATATTGCTGGACAGGACACACTGGGGCAATGCTGGAGACCCTGGGGCAGATTGCTGGACACACTGGGGCAATGCTGGACACTGGGGCAGATTGCTGGACACACTGTGGGCAATGCTGGACAATTGGACATACTGGGGCAGATTGCTGGACACACTGGGGGTAATATGCTGGACATACTGGGGCAGATTGCTGGACACACTGGGGGCAATGCTGGACACACTGGGGGCAATGCTGGACACACTGGGGGCAATGCTGGACACACTGGGGGCAATGCTGGACACACTGGGGGCAATGCTGGACACACTGGGGGCAGTGCTGGACATATTGGGGCAGATTGCTGGACACACTGGGGGTAATATGCTGGACACACGGGGGCAGATTGCAGGACAACCTGGGGGTAATATGCTGGACACACTGGGGGATATATGCTGGACACACTGGGGCAGATTGCTGGACACACTGGGGATAATATGCTGGACACACTGGGGGTAATATGCTGGACACACTGGGGCAGATTGCTGGACACACTGTCCAGGGGCAATACTGGACACACTGGGGCAATATGCTTGACATACTGGGGCAGATTGCTGGACCCACTGTCTGGGGGCAATGTTGGACGCACTGGGGCAATATGCTGGACATACTGGGGCAATATGATGGACATACTGGGGCAGGTTGCTGGACACACTGTCCAGGGGCAATACTGGACACACTGGGGCAATATGCTTGACATACTGGGGCAGATTGCTGGACACACTGGGGGCAATGCTGGACATACTGGGGCAGGTTGCTGGACACACTGGGGGTGATATGCTGGACACACTAGGGTTAATATGCTGGACACACTGGGGCAGATTGCTGGACACACTGGGGGCAGGACTTGAGGCATGGGCAGAATGTAGATACGGGGCATGATTGGAGACACGGGGCAGAATGAAAGACATGGGGCAGGATTGGATCATGGGGCAGGATGGATACGATGGAGACAGATGGGGCTGGATGAGGAGATCATATGGGGTAGAATGGATACTCATGAGGGCAGGATGCGAGAACATATGGCTGGAGCCAGGAATGAGACACACGGGGCCAGGATGGGGAATATTATTACCATAGGGGCTAATTAAGTGATATTATTACTGCAGTGATGTGTTTATTTTATTTTTTGAGTATACTGTTTTAAATGGGGGGGCGGTCCTGTTACTGTGTAGAATGACACTATATCGCCTTTTTTTCTTCATGTGGTGTAATGTAGAAGTTGTGAAAAATTAAGTAATGTGTTCTGCAAGTGGAGCTCGAGATAACTGTGTTATTTCCTGCAGAAACGAGTCCTGGCTGGAAGGAATGATGGCGGTCTGTGCTGGATGAAAGATGAAGGACTTCACCTAGAGACGTCACTGGTGAGTCAGTGTGTTACCTATACACTGACACTATACACTGTATACTATATACAGAGGTCCTGTGTACAATGTCACCGGTGATCACTGTATTACCTATACACTATATACAGAGTTCCAGTGTACAATGTCACCTGTGATCGCTGTATTACCTCTACACAGACACTGCATACTAAGTACAGATCTTCTGTGAATACTGGAACTTATGGTGATAGTATTGTGTTTTGTTTTTTTTTATTACTGATCAGTATTGTAGTATTCAGTTACTATGTGGTAGTAATATGTGGTCTGGAAATGGTGTTGAGGTATTTGTCCCTTGTATGTTCTATTTGGTCACCAAGTGGTGGTAATATGTGGTCTTGACATGGTGCGGTGGTATTTGTTCCTTGTATGTGATATTATTTGATCACTGTGGTTGTAATATGTGGTCTTGACATGGTGCGGTGGTATTTGTTCCTTGTATGTGATATTATTGGTCAAAATATACCTAAATTGTATTGCAGATTTTAACAAATATTTAATAGGTTACAGTAGAGTAGGGCCCCGCCATTTTTCTGGAATAATCTGGTTCGGGTATATCATGACCCCAGTCACATGACCCCGTCACATGACCCCAGTCACATGACCCTGTCACATGACCCCCGTCACATGACCCCCGTCACATGACCCCCGTCACATGACCCCCGTCACATGACCGGGGGGGCCCACAGTGTCTGAAAAGCCCGGGGCCCTGGCTACCCTTAATCCACCCCTGAACACAGCCGTGTAGTATATAGCAGCCACGTAGTATATAACACACCCCATGTAGTATATAGCACAGCAACGTAGTATATAACACAGCCCACGCAGTATATTACACAGCCCATGCAGTATATAACACAGCCCACGTAGTATATAACCAAGCCCATGTAGTATATAACACAGCCCACACAGTATATAACACAGCCCATATAGTATATAACACAGCCCACATAGTATATAACACAGCCGTGTAGTATATAGCAGCCACGTAGTATATAACACACCCCACGTAGTATATAGCACAGCAACGTAGTATATAACACAGCCCACGCAGTATATTACACAACCCATGCAGTATATAACACAGCCCACATAGTATATAACCAAGCCCATGTAGTATATAACACAGCCCACGTAGTATATTGCACAGCCACGTAGTATATAACACACCCCACGTAGTATATAGCACAGCGACGTAGTATATAACACAGCCCATGCAGTATATAACACAGCCAAGTAGTATATAACATAGCCCACGTAGTATATAACACAGCCCACACAGTATAACACAGCCCACGCAGTATACAACACAGGCCGCGTAGTATATAACACAGCCCACGTAGTATATAACACACCCCACGTAGTATATAGCACAGCGACGTAGTATATAACACAGCCCATGCAGTGTATAACCCAGCCCGCGCAGTATATAACACAGCCCGCGTAGTATATAACACAGCCATGTAGTATATAACACAGCCCACGTAGTATATTGCACAGCCACGTAGTATATAGCACACCCCACGTAGTATATAGCACAGCGACGTAGTATATAACACAGCCCATGAAGTATATAACACAGCCCACGTAGTATATAACACAGCCCACACAGTATATAACACAGCCCATGCACTATATAACACAGCCCACATAGTATATAACAGCCCACGTAGTATATAACACAGCCACGTAGTATATAGCAGCCACGTAGTATATAACACACCCCTCGTAGTGTATACCACAGCGACGTAGCATATAACACAGCCCATGCAGTATATAACAGCCCACGCAGTATATAACACAGCCCACGTAGTATATAGCACAGCCCACATAGTATATAGCACAGCCACGTAGTATATAACACAGCCCACACAGTATAGAACATAGCCTAACTAGTATAGAACACAGCCCACGTAGTATATAGCAGTGTGGGCACCATATCCCTGTTAAAAAAATTAAAATAAAAAATAGTTATATACTCACCTTCCAGCGGCCCCTGTTGTGAATTCTGTTGTCGAGCTCCCTCCTGTGGTCATGAATGGTACTTCGGCTGGTTCTGTCCATGGACTTCCTCTGGTGGGTGTGAGTGGGGCTGCGGCTTCTGAGGTTCCTTCCACAGGTGACGAGGTTAATTCGTTAGCTGGCTGCTCTATTTAACTCCACCTAGATCATTGCTCCATGCCACCTGTCAATGTTCCAGTATTGGTCTAGTTCTCTCCTGGATCGTTCTTGTGACCTGTCTTCCCAGCAGAAGCTAAGTTCCTGCTTGTTTTTCTTTAGTTTGCTATTTTTCTGTCCAGCTTGCTATTTTGATTGTTGTCTTGCTTGCTGGAAGCTCTGGGACGCAGAGGGAGCGCCTCCGCACCGTGAGTCGGTGCGGAGGGTCTTTTTGCGCCCTCTGCATGGTCTTTTTGTAGGTTTTTGTGCTGACCGCAAAGTTACCTTTCCTATCCTCAGTCTGTTCAGTAAGTCGGGCCTCA
The DNA here is from genome assembly GCF_032444005.1 of Ranitomeya imitator. Taxonomy (NCBI): domain Eukaryota; kingdom Metazoa; phylum Chordata; class Amphibia; order Anura; family Dendrobatidae; genus Ranitomeya; species Ranitomeya imitator. Next base: position 553,324,038 of record NC_091286.1, on the reverse strand, counting down.
CTTTGCTAAATCTATTTCATCTCTGTGTTTGTATTTTCATCTTTACTCACAGTCATTATATGTGGGGGGCTGCCTTTTTCCTTTTGGGAATTTCTCTGAGGCAAGGTAGGCTTTATTTTTCTATCTTCAGGGCTAGTTAGTTCCTTAGGCTGTGCCGAGTTGCATAGGGAGCGTTAGGAGCAATCCACGGCTATTTCTAGTGTGTGTGATAGGATTAGGGATTGCGGTCAGCAGAGTTCCCACGTCTCAGAGCTCGTCCTATATTATCAGTAACTATCAGGTCATTTTCTGTGCTCTTAACCACCAGGTCCATTATTGTCCTGACCACCAGGTCACAACAGTACAGGTGGCCCGAAGTACTAATGCATCTCAATAGAGGGATAAGAGAAGTTCTGAGACCATTTTTTTTTCTTTGCAGTGTGTTTTGTCTCTCTTTTCCCCTTTGCCTCTGGGTGGTTCAGGATACAGGTGTAGATATGGACATTCAAGGTCTGTCCTCTTGTATGGATAATCTCACTGCAAGGGTACAAAACATTCAAGATTTTGTGGTTCAGAGTCCAATGTTAGAGCCTAGGATTCCAATTCCTGATTTGGTTTTTGGGGATAGATCTGAGTTTCTGAATTTCAAAAATAATTGTAAATTGTTTCTTGCTTTGAAACCTCGCTCCTCAGGTGACCCTGTTCAACAAGTGAAAATCATTATTTCTTTGTTACGTGGCGACCCTCAAGACTGGGTATTTTCCCTTGCGCCAGGAGATCCGGCATTACGTGATGTTGATGCGTTTTTTCTGGCGCTCGGATTGCTTTATGATGAACCTAATTCAGTGGATCAGGCAGAAAAAATCTTGCTAGCTCTGTGTCAGGGTCAGGATGAGGTAGAGATATATTGTCAGAAGTTTAGGAAGTGGTCTGTACTCACTCAGTGGAATGAATGTGCCCTGGCAGCAGTTTTCAGAAAGGGTCTCTCTGAAGCCCTTAAGGATGTCATGGTGGGATTTCCCATGCCTGCTGGTCTGGATGAGTCTATGTCTTTGGCCATTCAGATCGATCGACGCTTACGTGAGCGTAAAGCTGTGCACCATTTGGCGGTATTATCTGAGCATAGACCAGAGCCTATGCAATGTGATAGGACTTTGACCAGAGCTGAACGGCAAGAACACAGACGTCGGAATGGGCTGTTGTTTTTACTGTGGTGATTCCACTCATGCTATCTCCGATTGTCCTAAGCGCACTAAGCGTTTCGCTAGGTCTGCCACCATTGGTACGGTACAGTCAAAATTTCTTTTGTCCGTTACTCTGATCTGCTCTTTGTCATCCTATTCTGTTATGGCATTTGTGGATTCAGGCGCTGCCCTGAATTTGATGGACTTGGAGTTTGCTAGGCGCTGTGGTTTTTTCTTGGAGCCCTTGCAGTATCCTATTCCATTGAGAGGAATTGATGCTACGCCTTTGGCCAAGAATAAGCCTCAGTACTGGACCCAATTGACCATTTGCATGGCTCCTGCACATCAGGAGGTTATTCGCTTTCTGGTGTTGCATAATCTGCATGATGTGGTCGTTTTGGGGTTGCCATGGCTACAGGTCCATAATCCAGTATTGGATTGGAAATCTATGTCTGTGTCCAGCTGGGGTTGTCAGGGAGTACATGGTGATGTTCCATTTTTGTCTATTTCGTCATCCACCCCTTCTGAAGTCCCGGAGTTTTTGTCGGATTACCGGGATGTATTTGATGAGCCCAAATCCAGTGCCCTACCTCCTCATAGGGATTGCGATTGTGCTATCAATTTGATTCCTGGTAGTAAGTTTCCTAAGGGCCGACTGTTCAATTTATCTGTGCCAGAGCACGCCGCTATGCGGAGTTATGTAAAGGAATCCTTGGAGAAGGGTCATATTCGCCCGTTGTCATCACCATTGGGAGCAGGGTTCTTTTTTGTGGCCAAGAAGGATGGTTCTTTGAGACCTTGTATTGATTACCGCCTTCTTAATAAGATCACAGTCAAATTTCAGTACCCTTTGCCGCTGCTGTCTGATTTATTTGCTCGGATTAAGGGGGCTAGTTGGTTCACCAAGATAGATCTTCGTGGTGCGTATAATCTTGTGCGTATTAAACAGGGCGATGAATGGAAAACAGCATTTAATACGCCCGAGGGCCATTTTGAGTACCTGGTTATGCCATTCGGGCTTTCCAATGCTCCATCTGTATTTCAGTCCTTTATGCATGACATCTTCCGAGAGTACCTGGATAAATTCCTGATTGTATATTTGGATGATATTTTGGTCTTCTCGGATGATTGGGAGTCTCACGTGAAGCAGGTCAGAATGGTGTTCCAGGTCCTTCGTGCGAATTCTTTGTTTGTGAAGGGGTCAAAGTGTCTCTTTGGAGTTCAGAAGGTTTCATTTTTGGGTTTCATTTTTTCCCCTTCTACTATCGAGATGGACCCTGTTAAAGTCCAGGCCATTTATGATTGGACTCAGCCGACATCTGTGAAGAGTCTGCAAAAGTTCCTGGGCTTTGCTAATTTTTATCGTCGCTTCATCAGTAATTTTTCTAGTGTTGCTAAACCGTTGACTGATTTGACCAAGAAGGGTGCTGATGTGGTCAATTGGTCTTCTGCGGCTGTGGAAGCTTTTCAGGAGTTGAAGCATCGTTTTTCTTCTGCCCCTGTGTTGTGCCAGCCAGATGTTTCGCTTCCGTTTTAGGTCGAGGTTGATGCTTCTGAGATTGGAGCAGGGGCTGTTTTGTCGCAAAGAAGTTCTGATGGCTCGGTGATGAAACCATGTGCCTTCTTTTCTAGAAAGTTTTCGCCTGCTGAGCGCAATTATGATGTTGGCAATCGCGAGTTGTTGGCCATGAAGTGGGCATTCGAGGAGTGGCATCATTGGCTTGAAGGAGCCAAGCATCGCGTGGTGGTCTTGACGGATCACAAGAATTTGACTTATCTCGAGTCTGCCAAACGGTTGAATCCTAGACAGGCTCGTTGGTCGCTATTTTTCTCCCGTTTTGATTTTGTGGTTTCGTACCTTCCAGGCTCTAAGAATGTGAAGGCTGATGCCCTGTCAAGGAGTTTTGTGCCCGACTCTCCGGGTGTTCTTGAGCCAGCTGGTATTCTCAAAGAGGGGGTAATTTTGTCTGCCATCTCCCCTGATTTGCGGCGGGTGCTGCAAAAATTTCAGGCTGATAGACCTGACCGTTGCCCAGCAGAGAAACTGTTTGTCCCTGATAAATGGACTAGTAGAGTTATCTCGGAGGTTCATTGTTCGGTGTTGGCTGGTCATCCGGGAATCTTTGGTACCAGAGATTTGGTGGCTAGATCCTTTTGGTGGCCGTCTTTGTCGCGGGATGTGCGTTCTTTTGTGCAGTCCTGTGGGACTTGTGCTCGGGCTAAGCCCTGCTGTTCTCGTGCCAGTGGGTTGCTTTTGCCCTTGCCGGTCCCAAAGAGGCCCTGGACGCATATCTCTATGGATTTTATTTCGGATCTCCCTGTCTCTCAAAAGATGTCGGTCATTTGGGTGGTTTGTGATCGCTTCTCTAAGATGGTCCATTTGGTACCCTTGTCTAAATTGCCTTCCTCCTCTGATTTGGTGCCATTGTTTTTCCAGCATGTGGTTCGTTTACATGGCATTCCGGAGAACATCGTTTCGGACAGAGGTTCCCAGTTTGTTTTGAGGTTTTGGCGAGCCTTTTGTGCTAGGATGGGCATTGATTTGTCTTTTTCCTCGGCTTTCCATCCTCAGACAAATGGCCAAACCGAACGAACTAATCAGACTTTGGAAACATATCTGAGATGCTTTGTTTCTGCTGATCAGGATGATTGGGTGTCCTTTTTGCCTTTGGCTGAGTTCGCCCTTAATAATCGGGCCAGCTCGGCTACTTTGGTTTCGCCGTTTTTCTGCAATTCTGGTTTCCATCCGCGTTTCTCTTCAGGGCAGGTTGAGTCTTCGGACTGTCCTGGTGTAGATACTGTGGTGGATAGGTTGCAGCAGATTTGGACTCATGTGGTGGACAATTTGACATTGTCCCAGGAGAGGGCTCAACGTTTCGCTAACCGCCGGTGCTGTGTGGGTCCCTGACTTCGTGTTGGGGATTTGGTTTGGTTGTCGTCTCGTTATGTTCCTATGAAGGTTTCCTCTCCTAAGTTTAAGCCTAGTTTCATTGGTCCGTATAAGATTTCTGAAGTTCTCAATCCTGTGTCGTTTCGTTTGGCCCTTCCAGCTTCTTTTGCCATCCATAATGTATTCCATAGGTCATTGTTGCGGAGATACGTGGCGCCTGTGGTTCCATCCGTTGATCCTCCTGCCCCGGTGCTGGTTGAGGGGGAGTTGGAGTATGTGGTGGAGAAGATTTTGGATTCTCGTATTTCGAGACGGAAACTCCAGTACCTGGTCAAATGGAAGGGTTATGGTCAGGAAGATAATTCCTGGGTCTTTGCCTCCGATGTTCATGCTGCCGATCTGGTTCGTGCCTTTCATTTGGCTCATCCTGGTCGGCCTGGGGGCTCTGGTGAGGGTTCGGTGACCCCTCCTCAAGGGGGGGGGTACTGTTGTGAATTCTGTTGTCGAGCTCCCTCCTGTGGTCATGAATGGTACTTCGGCTGGTTCTGTCCATGGGCTTCCTCTGGTGGGTGTGAGTGGGGCTGCGGCTTCTGAGGTTCCTTCCACAGGTGACGAGGTTAATTCGTTAGCTGGCTGCTCTATTTAACTCTACCTAGATCATTGCTCCATGCCACCTGTCAATGTTCCAGTATTGGTCTAGTTCTCTCCTGGATCGTTCTTGTGACCTGTCTTCCCAGCAGAAGCTAAGTTCCTGCTTGTTTTTCTTTAGTTTGCTATTTTTCTGTCCAGCTTGCTATTTTGATTGTTGTCTTGCTTGCTGGAAGCTCTGGGACGCAGAGGGAGCACCCTCTGCTTGGTCTTTTTGTAGGTTTTTGTGCTGACCGCAAAGTTACCTTTCCTATCCTCAGTCTGTTCAGTAAGTCGGGCCTCACTTTGCTAAATCTATTTCATCTATGTGTTTATATTTTCATCTTTACTCACAGTCATTATATGTGGGGGGCTGCCTTTTCCTTTGGGGAATTTCTCTGAGGCAAGGTAGGCTTTATTTTTCTATCTTCAGGGCTAGCTAGATCCTTAGGCTGTGCCGAGTTGCATAGGGAGCGTTAGGAGCAATCCACGGCTATTTCTAGTGTGTGTGATAGGATTAGGGATTGCGGTCAGCAGAGTTCCCACGTCTCAGAGCTCGTCCTATATTATCAGTAACTATCAGGTCATTCCGTGTGCTCTTAACCACCAGGTCCATTATTGTCCTGACCACCAGGTCATAACAGGCCCCCGGATCCAGCTCAGGCCTTTAGCGATGCTCCTCGTGACACTGCATTCCCAGTAATGCCTTTCTGCAATAATGCGTGATCATGTAGCGGTCTCGCGAGACCGTTAAGTCATTATCTCGCGAGACCGCTACGTGATCTTGAGTAACATAGTAACATAGTAACATAGTTAGTAAGGCCGAAAAAAGACATTTGTCCATCCAGTTCAGCCTATATTCCATCATAATAAATACCCAGATCTACGTCCTTCTACAGAACCTAATAATTGTATGATACAATATTGTTCTGCTCCAGGAAGACATCCAGGCCTCTCTTGAACCCCTCGACTGAGTTCGCCATCACCACCTCCTCAGGCAAGCAATTCCAGATTCTCACTGCCCTAACAGTAAAGAATCCTCTTCTATGTTGGTGGAAAAACCTTCTCTCCTCCAGACGCAAAGAATGCCCCCTTGTGCCCGTCACCTTCCTTGGTATAAACAGATCCTCAGCGAGATATTTGTATTGTCCCCTTATATACTTATACATGGTTATTAGATCGCCCCTCAGTCGTCTTTTTTCTAGACTAAATAATCCTAATTTCGCTAATCTATCTGGGTATTGTAGTTCTCCCATCCCCTTTATTAATTTTGTTGCCCTCCTTTGTACTCTCTCTAGTTCCATTATATCCTTCATGAGCACCGGTGCCCAAAACTGGACACAGTACTCCATGTGCGGTCTAACTAGGGATTTGTACAGAGGCAGTATAATGCTCTCATCATGTGTATCCAGACCTCTTTTAATGCACCCCATGATCCTGTTTGCCTTGGCAGCTGCTGCCTGGCACTGGCTGCTCCAGGTAAGTTTATCATTAACTAGGATCCCCAAGTCCTTCTCCCTGTCAGATTTACCCAGTGGTTTCCCGTTCAGTGTGTAATGGTGATATTGATTCCCTCTTCCCATGTGTATAACCTTACATTTATCATTGTTAAACCTCATCTGCCACCTTTCAGCCCAAGTTTCCAACTTATCCAGATCCATCTGTAGCAGAATACTATCTTCTCTTGTATTAACTGCTTTACATAGTTTTGTATCATCTGCAAATATCGATATTTTACTGTGTAAACCTTCTACCAGATCATTAATGAATATGTTGAAGAGAACAGGTCCCAATACTGACCCCTGCGGTACCCCACTGGTCACAGCGACCCAGTTAGAGACTATACCATTTATAACCACCCTCTGCTTTCTATCACTAAGCCAGTTACTAACCCATTTACACACATTTTCCCCCAGACCAAGCATTCTCATTTTGTGTACCAACCTCTTGTGCGGCACGGTATCAAACGCTTTGGAAAAATCGAGATATACCACGTCCAATGACTCACCGTGGTCCAGTCTATAGCTTACCTCTTCATAAAAACTGATTAGATTGGTTTGACAGGAGCGATTTCTCATAAACCCATGCTGATATGGAGTTAAACAGTTATTCTCATTGAGATAATCCAGAATAACATCCCTCAGAAACCCTTCAAATATTTTACCAACAATAGAGGTTAGACTTACTGGCCTATAATTTCCAGGTTCACTTTTAGAGCCCTTTTTGAATATTGGCACCACATTTGCTATGCGCCAGTCCTGCGGAACAGACCCTGTCGCTATAGAGTCACTAAAAATATGAAATAATGGTTTATCTATTACATTACTTAGTTCTCTTAGTACTCGTGGGTGTATGCCATCCGGACCCGGAGATTTATCTATTTTAATCTTATTTAGCCGGTTTCGCACCTCTTCTTGGGTTAGATTGGTGACCCTTAATATAGAGTTTTCATTGCCGCAATGCATTCTTGGGACCGGAGCGTCGCGAGGTGCGGGAAAGGGTGCCGTGGACGCCGGAAGGTGAGAATATAATTTTTTTTAATTATTATTATTCTTAACATTACATGTTTTTACTATTGATGCTGCATAGGCAGCATCAATAGTAAAAAGGGAAGTGGTTGTTAAATCCCGCCCTAATATCGCTGATTGGTCGCGGCCGGCCGCGACCAATCAGCGACCAGGGATTTCCGTTACTGAAGTTACAGACAAACAGACGGAAGTTCCCATTAGACAATTATATATATAGATTAACCAAACATATATATATATATATATATATATATATATCGGCAAGGGTGCCGTGCACAAAATCTACTGGAGCTGAGGCACTGCTCCACCTTATAATGTTCCACAGAGAGACCCCTATACCAGCAGAGAGGAAAACAGGAAAGGAAAAGTCCTTCCCAGAATTCACTGCGCGCTGTGTCAGCACCTATATGTAGCATAGCATCCTTAGTTACTGAACAGCACGAAAACATAGTGACAAATCTAGGGTTTCTGGCCGTTGATTCCGGTATGAAAACATGGTCCATAGAGCCAATATACCTAACTAACTAAAGTTAGTTGCGGCTTTGTGTCTCTTGGCACCAAATATATTGTGTTGCGTGCACATTTACTTACAGCAGCGTTGCAGCGGGCTTTTAGCATTTCTTATCGCTGGGTCCACTCTGAGCGACACAATCAGGACACGCAGATGGATGCACAGCTCTCCCAGCCGGTGAGCATTACCAAGAAGACTTGTGCTTGATGCGGCACATTTCACTTCACAGGTCCCGGGTCCTTTCTGTTCTTTAACAGCTTTTACAGCAGGAAATCCCTCACATCCGGACAGGTTCAGATACTGGTTCAGTTCTGCCGCTGCTCTTTACACAGACGGGTGCTGTTGCAGTGCCCCAGAGACCTGGCCGTTGCAGTAACGTTGCTCTGCCACTAAGGGGAGTGATGGTACGTCTGATGGCACTAAAGGAGTTCTGACCAGGTATCACCAGCACACATTACACTTCACACTCCAGCCACTAGGGGGAGCAAAAGGTTTTATTTATTAGGCCACTCCTCACACTGGTAAAACTAGGGGTTGGATAGGAAGTTAGTCAGAAGCTGACTGGGTTGGATTCAGGCAACATCCCGTGGCAGGGGGTGTTGCAGGGAGAAGATTCAGGGGGGTCCCTGTCAGGCATGGGAACCTGGCAGGTACCTAGCGACAAGAACAGAACGTTACGGAACCGCGCCTGCACTATCCGCGGCGGTATCCTTAGAAAGAGACACGAAGAGAAGGATTGTGGACAGTGAGAAACGAGATCAAGCACAAAGGAGAGCCAGTAGGAGTCGTGCCCGGAGAACGCCGAGGAAGTGACTGACTTTATGCCTTACTTCAAATACCGCAGGACAGTTAATTATAGGTTGGCTGTCTACCTTACATCACCTAAGCAGACATAGGGGGCAACACGTTGAGAGGGGCGTCTCTAGGGTCCCGGAAGAGCTCCGAGCCTACCCGTCAAACGGGTGCGTCCTAGCCATAACATACTGGGGGACGGAGAACTAGAAAGAACTGGAACGAATTAGAATGAACGAGAATAGAAGTTGTGAGGACTATCCCGAATGCTCAGCAGGGAAGCACTACAACACACAGGCGCTAGTGGTAGGCAACGATTTCCACCTACAAAGGGAACTCTGGATGTGCCTTCGGACCGGCCGGTCTCAGACAGCCCTGTTAACTGTGCTCTGGATTGCGGATCCTGAAGTCTTCAGTAAAGAGGTAAAGAGACTGCAACCCTGTGTCCTCGTTATTGTCTGCACCTCACACCATCACCATCCACCTTACTGGGAAGCCCTGGGGACATACTTCACCTGTGGGAAGGTATACCATCTAGCTGCCATCACATCACCCCAGTGGACCCCAAGCAGCGTCGGTCACCCTGACCGAACACCACAGGTGGCGTCACAAACCCTTGACAGACTCGTATCACCTTTCATTGGGCGCCCCTTAGCAGGGTCACGGACCGGGTCCAGCCACCGTGACATCACCAGAAATGAGCCAGCAGAGGACCGGTACTGAGTAACCCACGGCCCTGCGTCTGGGGGCGCTCCACTGTCAGGAGGGGATTTATCCACATCCCTCTCCAGCACAACCTTATACACTCCTCATTCCTGCAGACTAAGCTCAAGATGGCCGTCTGCAACTCTCAGTCGCATTTCAGATTTCAAACTGGCACTGGGGCCGGTGCAAACTGTTTTTTCTCCCTGTGTGCCAACTGACATACAGGTGACAGTCGTATGAATCCACAAACCGCTGCCATCTGGTGGCTAAAACACCATTAATGATAAAGAAACAAATATATTGACAACAAATACAGATTTTTCAAGAGTGAGTATAATTACATTTATCTTCAATTATACCGCCCTGGTGAGCCGACACATCTCACAGCAATCTAATGCAGTCTACCCTACTCACGTATGTGAGTCGCCCACCAGGGCAGCGGGGTACTCGGTACCGGGTCCAGGATTAAAGGGGAAATCACGGTGGCTGCAACCCGGTCTGTGGCCCTGGGCGCCCAATAAAGAGGATGGTCTTTTAAGGGAAAAGTGTTTATAAGTCTGACGTGGCACCACCTGTGGTGTTCGGTCAATAGTGGGACCAACGCAGCGCTAAAGGGGTCCTCTGGGGGATGTTATTGCAGCACTTATGGTACACTTCCCACAGGTGAAACGGGGTCCCCAGGGGTCCTAAGGTGTATGGTGGTGATGACGGTTGCCGGTAAATGAGTAAAGGAGACAAGTTGTTAGTCTTTACCTGGTTTACTGTATTTGGCAGGCTACAGTCCAGGGCATCGGCAACGGGTACATATAGTCCAGACAGCCCAGAAACAAGCGGAATCCCCTTGGCAAGTCAGGTTAGGAGCCTTCCACTCTGGGCTTGCTAAAGTCCCTTGCTGCCTGAAGTGTTCCAAACAAGGTCCTAATTCTTTCAGTTCTTTCACCTGTCCTGGGACAGGTACCTGTATGGCAGGCAGCTTGAGCCGTACTTTCTGGGGTCTCTACACGGAGACTCCAGGCTCCAGGATGCTGCTGTGCCACAGGCGTAATTTGGGCAATGTCTGTATGATCTTATACCCTCCGGTTCTGCTGAGTGTCCCGTAGTTCCACTCTAGCCTCGGGCTCTCGGGAGCCAGTCTCTGCGCACTGACTCCACAGATGCCTATACTTAGCCTCCTTGAGCCCTGAATCTCTTATCTGCTCCTTTCCTGTCTGTCCTCGCTCACAGACTGTCTGTACAAACTGAACTAGCTCCTCCTCCAAACCAGGATCTTTATCCAGGGAAGCTGCTCTAAAACAGGGTTTTGAGCTCCCCCTCCTGGCCTGGATTTGGAAGGTATTGTGTGTGTGATAACCTGCCAAAGGGAATCTCACTTGTCTCCAGGCGTAGCACTACCCTCCCCGAGAGGACGACAGCACTACTGTAGTACCCGAACTCCTGGGGTGCCACATACTGTATGTCACTACATTCTGAAATACACATAACAGGAAATAGTAGATCAGTACCAAAATGGGGTCACTTGTGGGGGATTTCCAATGTTTAGGCACATCAGGGGCTCTCCAAATGCGACATGACAACCGCTGACCGTTCCATCAGTCTGCAGTCCAAAACATCACACCTTCCCTTCTGAGCCCTGCCGAGCACCCAAACAGTAGTTTTCCTCTACATATGGGGTATCAGCGTACTCGGGAGAAATTGCACAACAGATCTTGAGGTCAATTTTCTCTGTTTCACACCGTACACAGCTTTTTTGTTCAAAGTCATCAGCAATCTGTTTAAGTACATCTTTAATCTGCTGATAATCATGCTTTAGGACCTTAGTGTTGTCAGCTCTGCAAGACCAACGCTTTGTTGTGACACGTTTGAGAGTCAATGCTGTTGCTGAGTCAATATTTTTCAAAGCCTCAGTCAGGAGCTGATGCCGATGCGTTGAAACTGAAGAAGAAGAACAGCTTTTCAAGGAAGTCAAAAAAATGTACAGCACTCGAGCAGCTTTCTACAGCTTTTTTGACCTTGGCAATTTCCCAGGTCTAGGTCATGTCTCTTCAAAAATTCCAACAAGGCATTGAACATGTCTTGAGCGCCATGCCCTTTGTTTGCCATGAATGTTACAAAGACGTGTATTTTACATGCTTTGAGATATTTATCCCTATATTGGTGGGAGGCCCCTGCTTGGTGGGTGGCCCAGGGCTTGGGGCCCTTGGGCCCCCCTTAAATCCGTGCCTGGAAAGATGCCTGTATAAATCACATCTACAAGAGAAAAGGCAACCGCCAACTTGCGATAACCATCTAGGCATCTCCTTTCTGTCCACTGCTGGGAAGATTCTAGCTCGCCTCTTACTCAACTGCCTCCTCCAGCACGCCGAGCAAAGTCTATTACCTGAAAGCCAGTGCAGTTTCCGTGCTGAACGTCAGACAGCGCGTTGACTCCAGGAAAAGTGCCAGGAGAAAGCAGCGATCTTTTCATGACATTTGTTGACTTGACCAATATTTTTAATACAGTCAGTAGAGATGGCCTGTGGAAAATCATAGGAAAGTTTACCTGCCCGAGCAAGTTCAACAGTCGTCCAGCAGCTCCATAATGGTATGATGGTGACAGTCCTGAGTTATGGCCCCAACCCCATTCAGTATGCTATATTCTGGCATGTTGACAGATGCCTTTAGCAATCACGAAGATGGAATCCATGTCAGGTACACAGGTACTGACTGCAAGCTAATTAACCCCAGAAGCCTGAAGGCTGTTACAAAGGTACATGAGATTGTCATTAGTAACGTTTTGTTTGCTGATGACTGTCCACTCAACGCCAGCACAGAGCAGCAGATGCAGTGTGAAACTGACCTTCGGTCTTGTTAGCAATACTAGAAAGACGGAATTTATGCACGAGTCTGATCCAGGAAAAGCATACAGGAGCCATGCAATACAGTGAAAGAGCCCAACATCAAAACAGTTGGCATCCCTCCCTCCAAGTTCACCTCGTTGGGCTGAGCACACTCTCCAGCGTAGTGACCATAAACGCCAAGGTCAACAACAGAATTGCCTAATCCATAGCAACCTTCAGAAGACTCCATAAAAACATCTGGGAATGGAGGGGACTCCGCCTTACCACCAAGTTGAAGGTCTACTGCATGGTGGTCCTTTCGACACTTCTCTATGCCAGCGAGCACTAAACTGTTTACAGCAAACATGTCAATCAGCTCAATCGCTTTTACCTGAGCTGTTTCCGCAGATCAGGTGGCAAGATTATGTCCCTATCACTGCAATCCTGGAAAATCCTGGGCTCTGCAGCATCTATACTCTTCTGCTCAAAGCCCAAGCAAGATGAGCTGGAGATGTGGTCAAAATGCCAAACAGCCAATTTCCTAAACTGCTATATGGAGAACTGTGTCAGGGAAAGCGAATAGTCGGTGAGCAGAAGAAAAGTTACAAAGACTGCCTTAATGCGTCCCAAAAATCCTAGGAGTCAACTTCAATGAATGGGAGAATCTTACCCTGGATAGTCCATTTTGGTGAGTAAGCATCATGTCAAGAGCCCAACTAGCTGAAGACAGGAGAATCTTTGAGGCAAAAGAAAGCGAGCTGTGCACAAATAGTGCAGCGGCCCAGAGTCCTGGTCGTTGCAGTAATGTCGCTAAGGGGAGTGATGTTATGTCTGATTGCACTAAAGGAGTTCACCTGACCAGGTATCACAGTCACACATTACACTTCACACTCCGGCCACTAGGGGGAGCAAAAGGCACTATGTATTAGGCCACTCCTCACACTGGTAAAACTGGGGGTTGGATAGGAAGTTAGAACAGAACACAGCCTGGGAGAGCTCCAGGGAGGACCTGTCAGGGGTGGGTTCCTGGCAGGTACCTAGCAGAAAGAATAGAATGCACTACCTTGCGGCGGCATCCTAAGAAAGGACACGAAGCGAAGGATATTGTGGAGAAGTGAGAAACGAGATCACAGCACAAAGGAGTAGGAGTCGTGCCCCGAGAACGGCAACATCCTACTGAGGCGCGTAGCCAGTGGCCGGAATGCCGAGGAAGTAACTGACTCCAAGCATTACTTCAAACAGCGGCAGGACAGTTGATTATAGGTTAGCTGTCTAACTTAAATCACCTAAGAAGACATAGGGGGCAAACGTGGAGAGGGGCGTTTCTAGGGTCCCAGAATAGCTCCGAGCCTTCCCGTCAAACGGGTGCGTCCTATCCAGATAAACTTGGGGGATGGAGAGAGAGAGAGAAAGAACGAATATGAAAGTTGTGAGGACTATCCCGAATGCTCAGCAGGGAAGAACTATAACACACAGGCGCTAATTGGTAGGCACTGATTTCCACCTGCAAAGGGAACTCTGGATTTGCCTTCGGACCGGCCGGACTCAGCCAGCCTGGTTAGCAGTGCTCTGGATTCAGTAAAAGGTATAGAGACTGCAACCCTGTGTCCTCGCTATTACCCACGCCTCACATCATTACCACCTACACTACTGGGAAGCCCTGGGGATATACTTTACCTGTGGGAAGGTATACCATCTAGCTGCCGTTACACCACCCCAGTGGGCCCCAAGCAGCGTCGGTCGCCCTGACCGAATACCACAGTTGACGTCACGAAACCTTGGCCGACCTTCATCACCCTTTCATTGGACGCCCCTTAGCAGGGTCACGGACCGGGTCCAGCCACCGTGACGACCCTAGAGCCGAGACAGAGAGGACCGGTACCGAGTACCCGCGGCCCTGCGTCTGGGGGCGCTCCAATAGTTTCTACTGTCTTGACTACATCTACTTACTTATGTCCCGTCCCATATGTGGGTGAGCCTTCAGGGCCCAGATTAATCTCATTAGTCTCCACTAAACCCTGAACAAGTGGTCATCTTTGACTATGAAGGAGGAACAGCAGCAAGCATTGTTTCTGCAGCTGACTATCACTAGAATGCACCATAAGTCCCTGTGCACAGGATCTAGGCTCAGGTGTCTACTATTTTCATGAGGCCATTTACATATTGTGTAGACCAGATGAGCAACACCATAAAGAGGCCTTCACTAGGGAGAGTCACACATGTCCTACTTTCGGGACTATGATGAGTGACAAGCCAGGTACAGTAACAGCTCAGCGTTACATTGATTTGGTGATGGAACCAGTGGTACAATCATTTCTCCAAAGTAACCCAGGAGCCATTTTTCAACCCGACCCCACCAAAATCTTCTATCGTGGCCTACAGTGTCTTCAGACTTCTGTGTCATCCAGGATATCTATACAGTTCTGCAGTCACATAAAGTGACTGCATACTTTTCTCCCAAGCATAGAAGAATAGCTTTATCTGTCACAAAATAATTTCCCCAGTACATCTGAATGAATAATAAAATGGCCAAGCCCTTAAATAATATGACATCTGCCTACCTTACAGAGAAACAAGAGATAGAGGTGTATGAGGGAGGTGTCAGTCGATTTCCAATTTAGGAGTCTTGGACAGCATAGCTGCTGCCTCTATGGATGCTGTAATTAATACCCTGTTAGTTGTCACTTGGCTCTCTAAAGAATCAGTTCAAGGCAGCTAGAACTTTAAAGAAGCTAAAAAGAATTTTCAACTGTGAGATCAGATGAGAAAAGTATTATTTTTCACATTATAGTTCATTGTTTTTCTTATATATCCATAGATATAGTTTATTTTAGATGTTTGTGGCACTTTAAATCACATGTCAAGCTGACTATGTATTTTTATGTCTACCAAGACTATGGTGCGTCATTGTGAAAGAAGAATAGCACAGAAAATGTTCTCTGTAGACAGACAAGATAAACTTTAGGACCACTCTTACTTTGTCAACCAAAGAGCCAATTATCTAAGCATTGGAAAATGAAATCCAGATTGTTCCCACTGAGTATCCTCTTCGTCGTGCTGTTTTAATTGCCATTTACTGCAGTCCTCAACATGAAAACAAAACTATTTCCAGATACAGAACATTCTTTGAAATTCGTGTTCTTTCTTGCTCTTAAAAACTTTTCAAGACTCCCATTGTGACAGTCACCAGAAGGAACAAACCACTTTGTAAAAGTGAGCTGCAAAAAAGTATAGATATATACTCTACGTAGGTCCCCTTTCTTCTGAAAGCCATAAATTACTCACCTGAAATTCTCTGCATTCAGACACGTGAATCTTTGAAATTAACCATCAGCAATATAATAGGTGAAAGATGGTCACAGTGGGGTTATCATCTTTTCACTGGCTGTTTACATTCTCTTTGTAGGCACTGACATAATTGTATAGATATATCATAAGCCACCTGTGAAGTTGACACATTAATAAAGCTATGCAGCCTATACAGCACATAGGGATCGGATGATCGCAGCTTCAAGTCTCCTATTACATAAAGTAAAAAAAAGTTTTTAAAAATATGAAAACATACACAAAAGTTCAAATCCCCCCACTTTGAAAATAAAACAATTTTAAAAAATACATTTTTTTCATCGCTGCTTTCAAAAATGTCCAATCTATTGAAATATAAAGTAAATTAATCTGATCTGTAAACAAGCGTAACAAGAGAAAAAAATTGAAACTAATAATATGCAATAAGAGATGATCACAACATCGTATCTAACCCAAAATGGTTTCAGAAAAAAAAGGTCAGCTCAAGATGCAAAAAATTAGCCCTTACCTGGCCCTATATGCTGAAAATTAAATCATTACGGTTCCTCCGTGGGCTGTGCTATATATTACGTGGCCACTGTTATATACTGCGTGGGCTGTGCTATATACTACGTGACTGGACAATATACTACGTGGCTCTGTGCTGTATACTACGTGGCTCTGTGCTGTATACTACGTTGCTGGGCAATATACTACGTGGCTGGGCAATATACTACGTGGCTCTGTGCTGTATACTACGTGACTGGGCAATATACTACGTGACTGGGCAATATACTATGTGGCTGACCAATATACCACGTAGCTGGGCAATATACTTCGTGTCTGTGCTGTATACTATGTCGCTGTGCAATATACTACGTCGCTGGGCAATATACTACATGACTGGGCAATAAACTACGTGGCTGTGCTGAATACTATGTCGCTGTGCAATATACTACGTCGCTGAGCAATATACTATGTGACTGGGCAATATACTACGTCGCTGGGCAATATACTACGTGATTGGGCAATATACTACGTGGCTGTGCTGTATACTACGTCGCTGTGCAATATACTACGTCGCTGGGCAATATACTACGTGACTGGGCAATATACTACGTAGCTGGGCAATATACTACGTGACTGGGCAATATACTACATGGGCTGTGCAATATACTATGTGGACATGCATAGTCTAGAATACCCGATGCATTAGAATCGGGCCACCATCTAGTACAGTTATATTGACCAAAAATAAAAAACTTATGGCTCTCGGAAGAAGGGGGAGGAAATACAAAAATGAAAAAAACAGAAAATGGTCTTGGGGGTGAAGGGGATAAATGCACACTGGGCATGACTTTTCATGAAATCAAATCCACTTTGCTTGGACCCTTAATCCCTTCATGACATGCGCTGTCCCCTTTGATGAGGGCTCCGGCACTGAGCCCGCATCTTTTCCAGCACGTCAGTTGATTTGAACAGCTGACCTGTGCCCCTAACAGCCACGGGTGGAATCGTGATCCACCCGCGGCTGCTAACCTGTTAAATCCTGCTGTCAATGTCTGACAGCAGCTTTAAACACAATCGTGCCGGACGCGCGTCACAAGACTGCTGGTCACTGATGGGTTGGCATGACAACCTGGGGTGTGCAGCAGACCCCTGTAATTGTCATTGCTTGATTGCTATGAGCCCCACCCAGCGGTTGGTGCTCATGGCAAGTGAGCATTTCTGCTACACTGTTAAAACGACAGAATTACGTGTTTTTTTGTTGCGGCAACATTGCATTAAAATGCAATACACTGTATCTATACCACAATGATATAAATGAAAACATCAGCTCGGCGTGTAAAATTAAGCCTTTATCCAGCCTCAGATTATGAAAAATGGATATGCTGCTGGTCTCGTAAAAATTACACAATTTTTAATTTATTTTTAACAAACTTTGGATTTTTTTCACCACTTAAATAAAAAAAACTATACATGTTTGGTATCTACAAACTCATAATGATCTGGAGAATCATAATGGCAGGTACATTTCAGCACTTGGTGAACATGGTAAAAATAAAATAAAAAATAAAAAAAACTTTATCTGTAATTTCACCGCACTTGGAATTAGTTTCCTGTTTTCCAGTACGCTATATGGTAAAATGAATGGTATAATTCAAAAGTACAAATCGTCCCACAAAAAACAAGCCCTCACATGGCCATATTAAATGAAGAAAGTTATGATTCTGGGAAGAAGGGGAGCAAAAAAACGGGAAAGTAAAACTGAAAAACGACCCGTGTTAAACACAGATTTTCTTCCCCCAAAAAAATCACCAGAAAAAAAGACGTATTTATGCTACATGGGAACATGGCCTTATTTTCTGCCACTAGAGAGGTCAACTACAGCAATAACAGAAAATGCTACCGCAGCGAAATTAAGGCCTCTAGCAACCAGTAACTTTTTCCTCCACTCTACTCATAGAGAATAATTCATTATTCTAAGAAGAACCCTTTAATTATCTTTTTCTGTTGTGAAAAATGCAATTCCACAATGACAAATTCTATTACCATCCTATTGCAGAAATACGGTACATGTAAATTATTAAATGAACAAGTACAAGATATAAAATACTGCTGCAAAGAATGTCAGCAAGCAAACAAAAGAGGACAACTCATGGTTTTATAGGCATATAAAAACATTGAATTTGAGTTATTTCACTCCTGTCTGCATAAATCACTGCCCGGTCAGCTATATCTTTTTGCATTTTCAACAGTAAAAAGTCCCATTGGAGTAAATATAAAACTACTTGTTTTCTAAATTCTAAATTACTTACCGTACATATTATTTCCAGTAGGGGGTGCCATAATCCTACAAACTTTAAAGAGGACCTGTCATCTTTCCTAGTTTCTTTCCATAAATAGGAAAACAAGAAATAAAATAAATTATACAATTAAAAAATAAATAAATATACAGTCATGGCCAAAAGTATTAACACCCCTGCAATTCTGTCAGATAATACTCAGTTTCTTCCTGAAAATGATTGCAATCACAAATTCGTTGGTATTATTATTTTCATTTAATTTGTCTTAAATGAAAAAACACAAAAGAGAATGAAGCAAAAAGCAAAACATTGATCATTTCACACAAAACTCCAAAAATGGGCCAGACAAAAGTATTGGCACCCTCAGCCTAATACTTGGTTGCACAACCTTTAGCCAAAATAACTGCGACCAACCGCTTCCGGTAACCATCAATGAGTTTCTTACAATGCTCTGCTGGAATTTTAGACTATTCTTCTTTGGCAAACTGCTCCAGGTCCCTGATATTTGAAGGGTGCCTTCTCCAAAGTGCCATTTTTAGATCTCTCCACAGGTGTTCTATGGGATTCAGGTCTGGACTCATTGCTGGCCACCTTAGAAGTCTCCAGTGCTTTCTCTCAAACCATTTTCTAGTGCTTTTTGAAGTGTGTTTTGGGTCATTGTCCTGCTGGAAGACCCATGACCTCTGAGGGAGACCCAGCTTTCTCACACTGGGCCCTACATTATACTGCAAAATTTGTTGGTAGTCTTCAGACTTCATAATGCCATGCACACGGTCAAGCAGTCCAGTGCCAGAGGCAGCAAAGCAACCCCAAGACATCAGGGAACCTCTGCCATGTTTGACTGTAGGGACCGTGTTTTTTTCTTTGAATGCCTCTTTTTTCTCCTGTAAACTCTATGTTGATGCCTTTGCCCAAAAAGCTCTACTTTTGTCTCATCTGACCAGAGAACATTCTTCCAAAACATTTTAGGCTTTTTCAGGTAAGTTTTGGCAAACTCCAGCCTGGCTTTTTTATGTCTCGGGGTAAGAAGTGGGGTCTTCCTGGGTCTCCTACCATACAGTCCCTTTTCATTCAGACGCCGACGGATAGTACGGGTTGACACTGTTGTACCCTCGGACTGCAGTGCAGCTTGAACTTGTTTGGATGTTAGTCGAGGTTCTTTATCCAACATCCGCACAATCTTGTGTTGAAATCTCTTGTCAATTTTTCTTTTACATTAACATCTAGGGAGGTTAGCCACAGTGCTATGGGCTTTAAACTTCTTGATGACACTGTGCACGGTAGACACAGGAACATTCAGGTCTTTGGAGATGGACTTGTAGCCTTGAGATTGCTCATGCTTCCTCACAATTTGGTTTCTCAAGTCCTCAGACAGTTCTTTGGTCTTCTTTCTTTTCTCCATGCTCAATGTAGTACACACAAGAACACAGGACAGAGGTTGAGTCAACTTTAATCCATGTCAACTGGCTGCAAGTGTGATTTAGTTATTGCCAACACCTGTTAGGTGCCACAGGTAAGTTACAGGTGATGTTAATTACACAAATTAGAGAAGCATCACATGATTTTTCGAACGGTGCTAATACTTTTGTCCACCCCCTTTTTATGTTTGGTGTGGAATTCTATCCAATTTGGCTTTGGGACAATTCTTTTTGTGTTTTTTTATTTAATACAAATTAAATAAAGATAATAATACCAAAGAATTTGTGATTGCAATCATTTTCAGGAAGAAACTGATTATTATCTGACAGAATTGCAGGGGTGTCAATACTTCTGGCCATGACTGTATATGCACATGCGTGTGTGTGTGCATGTATACATATAAATAAGGTGTGTATATATATAGAGAGAGAGAGAGAGAGAGAGAGAGAGAGAGAGAGAGAAAAAAATGGAACAGCACAATGCTCACCAATGGTGGGTGCCTAGCCCCCTGGATAAAATGGTCCAGACATTAATCCAACATATATACCAAATAGTAAAAAGAAGGCAGCACTCCAAAAGTTTCAGGTGAAAAAGGATGAAGTTTTAATCGACCCACATCACTGCGCGACGTTTCGGCTCACTGAGCCTTTTTCAGGCAATGGGTGTTAACAATGACTGTGCTTTTATACAACCAATTTGAATTAATTTGCATGTTACAGTTGCCATTAATGAATAAATAAACAGACATTTGTACAGTTTTCTATAAGCGTGCATATAATATCTTGTCAGTGCAATCTCTGTGCTTAATAAAGTGCCTATGTGCTGTATTCTTTATAAAATATCATATTTCCCAACTCACTCCTTTGTTCCACAGACTATCTCATTAGCGTAATTTATATTTATAATAGTCATATCTCATAACCCTCACCTTACCGCTATCTGATGACTCCACGTGGAGGACTCTGTTTAGACCGTTATCGGCGTTCATACAAGTCTATTGCGCATGTCTACAAAGCCAATTACCCTGTCACATAGTGCCGGCCAATAGGAGTTCCAATACACTTTCACTTTACTCGCGCTTGCGCACTAGCGTTATGTCAGCGCCGCAGCGCCATCTTGGATGTGGCAGAGCATTCTTATCATACTTGCATGAGCCGCTGTTCAGATCAGACGACAGCGCTCATTATATGTTATATGAGCCACTATTCCAAATGTGTGACAGCACTCATAGTAGCGTCTTTATATTTTATATAAGATATATATTCCTGAGTACATTTAAGCTGTTTGTCTAAAATGCGGAATAAATATATTCCTTTAATAGAAATAAAGTGGCTAGCAAGGATATGTATATCACTCAGACATAACGGACGGAAACCTTACTCAGGCTAACTCCATTAGTCTATGCTTTTCCAAGTCGACGCACAGCCTCTCCAGGCCATAGCATCACACTTTAGAACAGACAAAAAAGTGAACATATATAATGTATCTAGATATCAGACAACAGCTAAAAATGATTCATTTGCAACAATCTTTTTATTGTAGACAAGGAACCACTACTACAGGTCGGCACCCGTGACAGGCAAATTAGATAGAACATTTTTTTAAACAGTGAAATTCACTTTTTATCAAAAGACCAAAAATAATGGTATAATAATCATTAATCCTCCATATGGGTACTTCATCAAGCGGCTGGTGAGGAAATACACAAGACCCACCGGTCATGAGGATATCTATGAAACAACAAAAAATCATTAAAATCAATGCACTCTTCAAAGTACAACAAGGAGCCTATATACATCCAACTCAGAGTTCCATCATAGGAAATTAATTCACATATCCGATTGGATTTTAAATTCCACATTAAGTCCTTTAGGTTTTAAGGTGTTCAACTCATAGATCCATCTCAGTTCTAATTTTTTTAAAAGGCATATTCTGTCCCCTCCTCTCCTCTGTATGGGGACCCTATCTATTATTTTACATTTAAGATCTTTTTCTGTATGTTTAAACTCTGTAAAATGTTTCGAGACCGGAAGATCTAATCGTTTTTTCCTTATTGAATGCCGATGATTGTTCAAACGCATTTTTAACTCACAGGTTGTTTCCCCTATATACCACAATTTACATGGACATTCAAGCAGGTACACTACATAGTCAGAGTTGCATGTCAAAAAGTGTTTAATTGTATATACCTTGTTTGTTTCTGGATGTTTGAATGTAGAACCTTTTAATATATTTGGGCAATTTACGCAAGACAAACATGGAAAGCAACCTCTTTGGATCTTGCCTGTAATCGTGGTCTGACTGAAATTTTTTTGGGGACCAATATCTGCTTTGACCACATAATCTTTTATATTTTTAACCCTACGGTAGGAAAATAATGGGGGCTCCCTTAGTTCTTTGATCCTTGGTAAACAATTACCTAACATCCCCCAATGTTTTCTAATGATGTTTGCTACAGCTCCACTTTCCTCTGAGTAAGTCATCACACAGGGAACTCTACTTAATCTTTTTTTATCATGGCCACTGTTCCTTAATAGATCTTTTCGATCTTTTTTGATGACTTTATTTTTAGCAATATTGATTACATTTTGTGGATATTTCCTTTCCAAGAATTTTTTTGCTAGGGTATCCATGACTCCCTCCATCTCCTTATCCTCTTTGACAATCCTACGCACTCTCAAGAGTTGGCTAAGGGGTATCGACCTTACCATACTGCGTGGATGTTGACTGTCATATGTTAGGAGATTATTCTTATCTGTCTCTTTTACATACAGTGTGGTTATTAGTTCTCCCTCATTCTGTGTCACAGATACATCTAAAAATTGTATTTTTGTTCTGGAGAAGTTTAAGGTAAATTTGATGGTATTATCTATTCCATTTAGGAACTGGTGAAAGTTACTTAGCTCATCTTCTGTACCTTTCCAAAGGAGGAAGACATCATCTATGTATCTCCACCACTCCAGAACATGCCGGAAGTGGTGGGACACATAGACGAGGTCCTCCTCCAAGGTGCTCATTACCAGATTTGCATATGCGGGGGCCATATTGGCCCCCATAGCTGTACCTCTTTGTTGTCCATAGAAGGTATCCCCAAATAGGAAGTAGCTCCGCCTCAAAATTATTTCCAACAGTTTAATAATGAATATTTTACCTTCAGGAGTTATATCTGTTGTATTTAGCTTTTTATCAACTGCTCTTATTCCAGAGGTGTGGTCTATAGAGGTGTAGAGCGAAATGACATCAAATGAGGCCAAAATAACATTACCCTCCAATTTTATAGATTCCAATTTGTTTAAAAAATCCGTAGTATCTCTAATATACGATTTTGATTTTCTTGCAATAGGATTAAGGATTTTGTCTAAGAAAGTTCCTATTTGGCTGAATACTGAGTCTACACCCGCCACTATGGGCCGCCCAGGAGGGTCGACCAATGACTTGTGGATTTTAGGAGTTATGTACAATACAGGGGTTCTTGGAAATTCTATGGACAAATAATCCATTAACTCCTGGTCTATAATTTTGTTGTTAAAAGCTTCTTGCAAATAATTCTTAATCTCCCCCATTATTTTAAATTTAGGATCACTCTCAAGTTTTTTATAGACATTTTCATCCCCCAATTGCCGATTTATTTCTGCTATATATTTTGACTTGTCCATGATGACGACAGCACCACCTTTATCAGCAGGTTTAATTATGATGTCGTCATCATGGACAAGTTCCTGTAGAGCCTCAAATTCTTCTTTGGTTACATTGGGATATTTAAATTCACTAGTGGCCTCACTTCTGATCCCTTCCACCTCATTTCTCACTACCCTCTCGAAAGCATCTATGATTGTGGAGCTAGTAGGTGGTGTAAACTCACTTCTATTCTTTAATTCCATATTTTTGGAATTAAATTCACCACACCCTACTTTGTTTTCTACATTCCTATCCTGGAACCACTCTTTTAATTTAATAGACCTAAAAAACTTCTCCAGATCTATCTGCAGATTAAACCAATTAGTATGTGCACAGGGTACAAATGACAGTCCTTTACTTAGGATTGAGACCTGTGAAGGAGTTAGTACCTTACTGGAAATATTAATCACGAGTTCTGATCCTTCTTCTTGGATGTTACTTGTCTCTGAGGTTGTGTTCTGTTCTTTTCTGGTCTTTTTTTGGGACCGGTGGTGACGCTTGCCTCCTCTCCTCTTGCGTTTGATGGTCCCTCCATGGTATTGTCCTGGTCTGTAGGAAATAATATCATTATTAATCAAGTTATTATTATCACCACATCGCTGATTGTACCAAGGACCACCTTTCTTTTTCCAGACAGGTTTATTGTTCTCCTTCTGCCATGCATATATATGACCTGTTTCATAGTCCTCTAGGTCTCTATTCCACTTTCTCCTTTTAATCTCTTCTAGATCATTACGCAACTTTGTGCCTTCTTTATCAACTCTTTCCTTAAATGTATTCCACTCTTCAATGGTAATTAATGCTTTTATTTTGTTTTCAAACTCTCCAATATTCATTTCTAATTTTTTTATTTCAGTTTGTAAAAAGTCAATATTAAGCAGTATTGTATCCATCGCATATTTGTTAGAAATCATGACAAATCGTGCACAATATGTTGCATTGCCTTGAAATAAATTGGGGCGTATATTTGATCTCAATCCTCTAGGGATTTTACCCTCTTTATAATACTGTCCCAAAGTCATCATATGTAGTTGTAGATTTATGGTACATTTGACATCACTTTCATACTTGCGTTTTAATTCCAGTACAGATGGTGTCTTAAGAAAGCAAGCTTCACCCTGGATACCTCCAAGGATACGCTCTTCCTCCTCAGATGTATATTTAAAGACTCCTAGTTCCATGGTGCTCCCATCCATGGGACAAAATTGAGTTCAAATTTAGTGAGGGTTTTTTTTTTGCCATTTTCCCAAAATTGCTGCAAAACAGAATTTAACTGCACTGTGTGAATAAACTCTTTAACCCTGCTGTTCTGTTCGGTCTGGGGAGACCTATTTTGAACTTTGGTATTTTTTGGGGTGTTCAAGATGCGGTTCTGAAACTTGTGGTTGATTGACTTAAATGAGGATGGGTCGGTCGGCCACGGGTTTCAGAGCCGCATCTTGAATATTTTAAAGAATATTGAAGTTCAAAGTCGGTCATTTTTGACCAACAGAACAGCAGGGTTAACTGCACTGTGTGAATAACATAGTAACATAGTAACATAGTTAGTAAGGCCGAAAAAAGACATTTGTCCATCCAGTTCAGCCTATATTCCATCATAATAAATCCCCAGATTTACGTCCTTTTACAGAACCTAATAATTGTATGATACAATATTGTTCTGCTCCAGGAAGACATCCAGGCCTCTCTTGAACCCCTCGACTGAGTTTGCCATCACCACTTCCTCAGGCAAGCAATTCCAGATTCTCACTGCCCTAACAGTAAAGAATCCTCTTCTATGTTGGTGGAAAAACCTTCTCTCCTCCAGACGCAAAGAATGCCCCCTTGTGCCCATCACCTTCCTTGGTATAAACAGATTCTCAGCGAGATATTTGTATTGTCCCCTTATATACTTATACATGGTTATTAGATCACCCCTCAGTCGTCTTTTTTCTAGACTAAATAATCCTAATTTTGCTAATCTATCTGGGTATTGTAGTTCTCGCATCCCCTTTATTAATTTTGTTGCCCTCCTTTGTACTCTCTCTAGTTCCATTATATCCTTCCTGAGCACCGGTGCCCAAAACTGGACACAGTACTCCATGTGCGGTCTAACTAGGGATTTGTACAGAGGCAGTATAATGCTCTCATCATGTGTATCCAGACCTCTTTTAATGCACCCCATGATCCTGTTTGCCTTGGCAGCTGCTGCCTGGCACTGGCTGCTCCAGGTAAGTTTATCATTAACTAGGATCCCCAAGTCCTTCTCCCTGTCAGATTTACCCAGTGGTTTCCCATTCAGTGTGTAATGGTGATATTGATTCCTTCTTCCCATGTGTATAACCTTACATTTATCATTGTTAAACCTCATCTGCCACCTTTCAGCCCAAGTTTCCAACCTATCCAGATCCATCTGTAGCAGAATACTATCTTCTCTTGTATTAACTGCTTTACATAGTTTTGTATCATCTGCAATAAACTCTTAAAGAAGCACTCAAAGTTTTTATATAATATTTTATAATATAGTGAAATCATCATATCATTTTACACTGACTAGCTGAATCCTTCTAAACTCTATGTAGAAACAGGAGCTCAATATTCCCTCTATGACTCATCAGTCACTGCAAAAGTCCCTGGCAGGGGGCGGAAGGAGCAGATGGATCAGGAATTGAAGATGGGAAAGATTTTTGCAGGAAAAAGGGACTTCCTGTTTTTATATAGTGCAGAGAAAAGAGAAGAATTAGCTGGGTAGAAGAGCAAAATGAGCAATTGTAAGAACACAGTGCTGTATAGTAAGTATGATGACTGCAATATAATAAGAGGATAAAAACTTTGAAGGGAAGAGGAGGAGTGCTTCTTTAGCTAATAGAAAACTCTAGGTCTCATGTGGAAAGATTAGTATAGAAAAAAACTTTCTACAGAGGATATACAAAGTCTAGACTCTCCTGTTAAAATGTCAGGTTAAAAAAATCATTTCAGATCTTTTTCCACCTTTAAAGGGAACCTGTCATGTAAAAAATATGTTATTAACATGCAGATATGGGGTTAATCTGCAGATTAATAGTGTCACTAACCTGCCCCATGCCGGCACTAAGAGCCTCTCTCTGCTAGTCATTGGTGTCAGCGGGGTTACACAGGACTCGACATCCTGACGAAGGACTAGCGTCCGAAACGCCCCCTGACGAAGGACTAGCGTCCGAAACGCGCGTCGGGGTGTCCTGTATTGGAGGAACGGACTGAATCAGGTATATCTCTTTAACTTTAAAGTCTGACCCTTTGTGCGCTGGTTTTACGGAGACGCTGATACTGCGTCCTGCCCCTACAATCCATCAGGCACTTTAGTATATACGCCCTGGCCGGTGGGTATATTTTGCCCTGCAACATACCTATATATAAGTCCGGGCCCTGCAATATATCAGACATTTTAGTATATATGCCCTGGCCGGTGGGTATATTTTGCCCTGCAGTACACCTATATATAAATCAGCTATATTTTACCCTATATTTTGCCCTGCAGCACACCTGTATATAAATCAGCCATATACTGATTTATATTGACATATATTCCCTAGTAGTACTATGTACACATAGCCATATAGGGCTCCTGTGCGTAATTAGCTAAATTAGCTTGTGTATTATATATTTCATTCACTTGTACACATATTTATATTTTCCTTCTATATAAACATCATGATGTTTTATTAGTGAACACATATTTATAGGTCACTATACTTTCTTTGCACATATTGTTGTTATACATTTTTTACTCTGTATATATATTTTTTTTACACATATTTTCTTTACACATATATTTGCTTCACACTTTTGTGTTTTATTTTTTCTCGCTTATTTTCTTTTTATACGCACCGATCTTTTATGGCTGTGTACATAGGGATATATGGACTAGATTTAGGGTGTGTCTGTTTCTAGTTACATTGGGTTCTTAGACTTTTTCAGTATATATATATATATATATCCTTTACATATACCATCTCTTAGTATTTTTTACTGTTAGTTCCGTCCGTTTATTTATGTACAATTATATATATTTCTTTACTCCATATACAGGCACATTGTTAGTGCCATTGCCATAATTATTATAATAAAGGCTTATTTTTCATATATGTGTCTTCTATATTTTTCCATTTGGTTCTGCATTGTCTGGGTTTCTTTTGGTAGTGTTTTTACTTACTATCCCGAGTGGTCTGCCACTCTTTGCTCTAGTGTATGGGCCATATCTTAGTATATTAATATATATATATGAATTTATTGATATTAATATTACATATATTCATTGTTTTATAGATATTTACTTTTTCTTCTATTCTTTGATTGGCTTGGTACAACTTTGTTCAAGTGCTGCACCCAGTAAAGTAAGTGCTGGAATCAGGGTCATTGTGCTGCTCTCATATTACTTAACAAAAGCCTGCTGACAGATTCCAGTTAATGGTTTCCTCAATGGTGAGACATAGGCCACGTTCACAAGTTCAGCACCTGGCCAGTATTTTACTTCAGTATTTGTAAGCCAAAACCAAGAGTGGGTGATAAATACAGTATTGGTGACGTGTTTCTATTATACTTTTCCTCTGATTGTTCCACAACGTCATCTCACAGCAGACAGTGTAGGCTGAGGAGGGTACAGCAGAGCTGTCAGTACTGTAAAAAGAAGAGCTGCAGTTGCCGACCTGTTTGTTAAGTGACAAAGCTCACCTGTGCTGTTCTGCAAAACCCCCTCTAACGCCATTCACACTGCCTGCGGTGAGATGACAGCTGAAGGGTGTATGTAATCACACTTCTCTCTGCTGTCCTTCCACCACTTCATAATCCCACACTGCTCTGCAGTAAGTGACTGTCATTACATGTCTCACACAGGGGAAAACCTGTTCTAAGCTATTGTGGCAGCATAGTCTTTTTTTTCCCTATATGTTGCTGCCTGCTTATGATTGGCCAACATCTTACAAGGGAAGAAGTATATGCCCCTAGAGAAACATCTCTGATAATGTCCATTTGGACTTAACTGCTTCTGAACTGACGATAGAATTTAAATGTCTGGGTGGTCCCGCTCCCACTCTACAGTGACGTTATAAAATGTCACTACTTAGGAGCGCAGCTACAATTGATCGTGTCAGAGACATCCAGAGTTCCCGTCTGTGCCTTCTTCATTGTTCTATACACATTGCTAAAAAAGCGCTGTGTAGGCAGTAATAGGAAACACTGACGATGATGATCCTTTTCCATACACAGTGATCATGTGATCACTGCATATAGAGAGGAAGCCGGAGCTGCTGGATCATAGGAGACACAGACAGCTCTAGTATGCAGTCAGGAGGCAACATTGCTATTGTAACTGGGGCTAATATACCAGCCCCTGTTATAAGAGAAATATGAAGACAATTAAAATAATTAAACATTGAAAAGTCCCCCAAAAGTCTTGTACGACCTTATGGTGGGCATGATGTGTAAAATAAATGAAAAATAAACACATAAAAACTAACTGGTAAAAAATAAAAGTAAAATAAAAAAAAAATTCCAGTGTTGAATTAAATTGCTGTTACTTGCCTTGCCCATGTAAAATAAGAAAGTCCAATATATAAAAATATTTGTTACAGCATGGACAACACATTTTTAACCACTTCACCCCCGAGCCTGTTTTCACCTTCTTGACCGGGCCAAATTTTACAATTCTGACCAGTGTCACTTTATGTTATTATTATTTATTTATTATTATAGCACCATTTATTCCATAGCGCTTTACATGTGAGGAGGGGTATACATAATGAAAAGCAAGTACAGTAATCTTAAACAATATAAGTCATGACTAGTGTTGAGCGATACCGTCCGATACTTGAAAGTATCGGTATCGGATAGTATCGGCCGATACCCGAAAAATATCGGATATCGCCGATACCGATATCCGATACCAATACAAGTCAATGGGACATCAAGTATCGGAAGGTATTCTCATGGTTCCCAGGGTCTGAAGGAGAGGAAACTCTCCTTCAGGCCCTGGGATCCATAGGGATGTGTAAAATAAAGAATTAAAATAAAAAATATTGATATGCTCACCTCTCCGGCGGCCCCTGGACATCACGCTGCTAACCGGCCGGCTTCTTTGTTTAAAATGAGCGCCTTCAGGACCTGCGAATGACGTCGCGGCTTCTGATTGGTCGCGTGCCGCTCATGTGACCGGCACGCGACCAATCAGAAGCCGCGACGTCATTCGCAGGTCCTTAATTCCTAGAATTAGGAGTTTTGTGAATGAGAATGATGTCGCGGCTTCTGATTGGTCGCGTGCCGGTCACATGGGCGGCACGCGACCAATCAGAAGCCGTGACGTCATTCGCAGGTCCTGAAGGCGCTCATTTTAAACAAAGAAGCCGGCCGGTTAGCAGCGTGATGTCCAGGGGCCACCGGAGAGGTGAGCATATCAATATTTTTTATTTTAATTATTTATTTTACACATCCCTATTGATCCGATACCGATACCCGATATCACAAAAGTATCGGATCTCGGTATCGGAATTCCGATACCGCAAGTATCGGCCGATACCCGATACTTGCGGTATCGGAATGCTCAACACTAGTCATGACTGGTACAGAAGGAGAGAGGACCCTGCCCGCGAGGGCTCACAATCTACAAGGGATGGATGAGGATACAATAGGCGAGGGCAGAACTGGTCGTGCAGTGGTTTGGTGGATCGGTATTTACTGCAGGTTGTAGGCTTGTCGGAAGAGGTAGGTCTTCAGGTTCCTTTTGAAGGTTTCCACAGTAGGCGAGAGTCTGATATGTTGGGGTAGAGCATTCCAGAGTAGAGATGTGCAGAATGCGATTGTGGGAAGAGGAGATAAGAGAGGAGTAGAGAAGGAGATATTGTGAGGATCGGAGGTTGCGTGCAGGTAAGTACCGGGAGACAAGGTCACAGATATCTGGAGGAGACAGTTTGTGGATGGCTTTGTATGCCATGGTTAGGGTTTTGAACTGGAGTCTCTGGGTAATAGGGAGCCAGTGACGAGATTGACAGAGAGCAGAGGCCGGGTAATAGCGGGGGGAGAGGTAGATTAGTCAGGCAGCAGAGTTTAGAATAGATTGGAGGGGCACAAGAGTGGGGAGCCCACAAAGTAGGAGGTTGCAGTAGTCAAGGCGGGAGATGACGTGGGCATGCACTAGAGTTTTTGCAGATTCTAGGGTGAGGAATGCACGGATCCGGATTTTACAACCCCTGGCAAAAATTATGGAATCACCGACCTTGGAGGATGTTCATTCAGTTGCTTAATTTTGTAGAAAAAAAGCAGATCACAGACATGGCACAAAACTAAAGTTATTTCAAATGGCAACTTTCTGGCTTTAAAAAACACTAAAAGAAATCAAGAACAAAAAAATGTGGTAGTCAATAATGGTTACTTTTTTAACCAAACATTGAGAAAAAATTATGGAATCACTCAATTCTGAGGGAAATAATATGGAATCATGAAAAACAAACAAAAAAACCCTACAAAACATCACTAGTATTTTGTTGTACCCACTCTAGCTTTTATAACAGCTTTCAGTCTCTGAGGCATGGACTTAATGAGTGTCAAACAGTACTCTTCATCAATTTGGCTCCAACTTTCTCTGCTTGTTGTTGCCAGATCAGCATTGCAGGTCGGAGCCTTGTCATGGACCATTTTCTTCAACTTCCACCAAAGATTTTCGATTGGATTGAGATCCGGACTATTTGCACGCCATGACATTGACCTTATGTGTTTTTTTTCAAGGAATGTTTGCACAGTTTTTGCTCTATGGCAGGATGAATTATCATCTTGAAAAATGATTTCATCATCCCCAAACATCCTTTCAATTGATGGGTTAAGAAAAATTTCTAAAATATCAACATAAACTTGTGCATTTATTGAAGATGTAATGACAGCCATCTCCCCAGTGCCTTTACCTGACATGCAGTCCCATATCATCAATGACTGTGGAAATTTGCATGTTCTCTTCAGGCAGTCATCTTTATAAATCTCATTGGAACGGCACCAAACAAAAGTTCCAGCATCATCACCTTGCCCAATGCAGATTTGTGATTCATCACTGAATATGACTTTCATTCAGTCATCCACAGTCCACGATTGCTTTCCCTTAGCCCATTGTAACCTTGTTTTTTTCTGTTTTGGTGTTAATGATGACTTTTGTTTGGCTTTTCTGTATGTAAATCCCATTACCTATAGGCGGTTTCATACAGTTCGGTCACAGACATTGACTCCAGTTTCCACCTATTCATTCATCATTTGTTTTGTTGTGCATTTCCTGTTTCGGAGACATATTGCTTTAAGTTCCCAGTCTTGACGCTTTGATGTCTTCCTTGGTCTACCAGTATGTTTGCCTTTAACAGCCTTCCCATGTTGTTTTTATTTGGTCCAGATTTTAGACACAGCTGACTGTGAACAACCAACATCTTTTGCAACATTGTGTGATGATTTACCCTCTTTTAAGAGTTTGATAGTCCTCTCCTTTGTTTCAATTGATATCTCTACTGTTGGAGCCATGATTCATGTCAGTCCACTTGGTGCAACAGGTCTCCAAGATGTGATCACTAGTGTTGAGCATTCTGATACTGCAAGTATCGGGTATCGGACGATATTTGCTGTATCGGAATTCCGATACCGAGTTCTGATATTTTTGTGATATCGGAAATCGGTATCGGAGTGTGCGGTGCGTATGGTTCCAAGGGTCTGGAGGAGAGGAAACTCTCCTCCAGGCCCTGGGATCCATATTAAAGTAAAAAATAAAGAATAAAAATAATAAATATGGCTATACTCACCCCTCCGAAGAACCCTGGCTGTCACCGCTGCAAGCGTCCGCCTCCGTCCTTAAGAATGTTGTGAGTGAAGGACCTTCGATGACGTCGCAATCAGGTGACCGGTCTCAGGAATGGAGGTGGACGCTTGCAGCGGTGACAGCCAGGGTTCTTCCGAGGGGTGAGTATAGCCATATTTTTTATTTTTATTCTTTATTTTTTACATTAATATGGATCCCAGGGCCTGAAGGAGAGTTTCCTCTCCTTCAGACTCTGGGAACCATCGAGGATACATTCCGATATTTGTGTCCCATTGACTTGTATTGGTATCGGAACTCAGTATCGGCGAGATCCGATATTTTGCCGGTATCGGCCGATACCATCCCATACCGATACTTGCACATATCGGAAGGTATCACTCAACACTAGTGATCACTCCTCTTTACATGCAGACTAACGAGCAGATCTAATTTGATGCAGATGTTATTTTTGGGTATGAAAATTTACAGGGTGATTCCATAATTTTTTCCTCAGAATTGAGTGATTCCATAATTTTTTCCCTATGCATGGTTAAAAAAAGTAACCATTACTGACTACCACATTTTTTGTTCTTGATTGCTTTTAGTGTTTCATAAAGCCAGAAAGTTACCATTTGACATAACTTTAGTTTTGTGCCATGTCTGTGATCTGCATTTTTTTCTACAAAATTAAACAACTGAATGGACATCCTCCAAGGCTGGTGATTCCATAATTTTTGCCAGGGGTTGTATGTGGTAATAATTTGAAAATGCTTCAACGGATCCAAGTGATTCTGAAATAATTTTTTCATGATATATTGTACTTTATGATAGTGATAAAATTTCTTCGATATGACTTGCGATATTTGTGAAAAAAGGAAAATTTTTCAAAAATTTTGAAAATATTGCAATTTCTAAATTTTTATTTTTATGCCCTTAAATCAGAGAGTTATATCACACAAAATAGTTAAGAAATAACATTTCCCACATGTCTACTTCACATCACCACAATTTTTGAAACATTTTTTTTGTTAGGAAGTTATAAGGGATAAAACTTGACCAGCGATTTTTCATTTTTTCCAACAAAATTTACAAAACCCTTTTTTTTAGGGATCACATCACATTTGAAGTTGCTTTGAGGGATCTATATATAACAGAAACAGGTGATTAACACCACATTCAAGAAGTTTGTTAACCCTTCAGGTGCTTCACAGCAATGTTTGGAATGTGGAAGAAAAAATTTACATTTAAGCTTTGGTAACAAAAATTTTACTTTAGACACCAATTTTTTTTATTTTCGCAATAGTAGAAGAAAACAATGGACCCTAAAATTTGTTGTGCAATTTCTCCTGAGTACACTGATACCCCATATGTGGGGGTAAAACTACTGTTTGGGCGTACAGCAGGGCTTGGAAGGGAAGGAAAGCCATTTATCATTTTGAACACAAAATTTGCTGGAATAATTAGTGAACACCATGTCGCATTTAGAGAGCCCCTGATGTGCCTAAACAGTGGAAACCCCCCCACAAGTGAAACCATTTTGGAAACTAGACCCTTCAAGGAACTTATCTAGATGTGTGTTGAGCACTTTGAACCCCCAGGTGCTTCACAGAAGTTTATAACGTTGAACCATGAAAATAAAAAAATCAAATTTTTAAATTTTGCATTTTCACAATGGTAACAGGAGAAATTGCACCATTAATCTTGTTGTGCAATTTCTCCAAAATATGCCGATACCCCATATGTGGGGGGATATTACTGTTTGGGCGCACAGCAGGGCTTGGAAGGGAAGGAGCGCCATTTTACTTTTTGAATGCAAAATTTGCTGAAATAGTGACTATGTCACGGACGCCACGGACACCATTTTGGAAACTAGACCCCTCAGTGAACTTATCTAGATGTTTGGTGAACACCTTGAACTCTCAGGTTCTTCACAGAAGTTTATAACCTTGAGTGGTGAAAATAGAAAATTCACATTTTCTCCACAAAAATGTTTTTTAGCTCCACATTTTGCATTTCCTCAAGGGTAACAGGAGAAATTGCACCATACAATTTATTGTGCAATTTCTCCTGAGTATGATGATACTCAATATGTGGGGAAAAACTATTGTTTGGGCGCACAGTAGGGCTTGGAAGAGAAGGAGCGTCTTTTGGCTTTTTGAATGCAAAATTTGATGGAATAATTAGCGAACTTGTCACAGACGTCATATCATGTTTGGAGAGCCACTGATGTGCCTAAACAATGGAAACCCCCCACAAGTGACACCATTTTGGAAACTAGACCAATCAGGGAACCTTTTTAGGTGTGTGGTGAGCACATCCCCAGGTGCTTTATAGAATGTTTATAACATTGAGCGTCGAAAATATAAAAAAAATTAAATTTTTCCCACAAAAATATTATTTAGTCCTAATTTTTTATTTTCACAAGGATAGCTGGAAAAATGTGACCCCAAAATTTGTTGTGCAATTTCTCCTGAGTAGGCAGATACTCAATATGTGGGGGTAAACTACTGTTTAGTTTCATGGCAGGGCTCAGAAAAGAAGGAGTGATGTTTTGAAACACAGACTTTGGCTAAATGCACATGTTGCGGATTTGACTGTGGAATTTTCTGTGTAGATTCTGCATTTCTTGGCAGAAAATGCAGGTCATAATCTGCACTTTTTGTGGTTTTTGCGTGTTTTTTTGCGGATTTCCTCCTTTATCCCTGCAGATTTCTATTATGGAATGGGTGCAGAAACGCAGCAGATCTGCAAAAAGAACTGACATGGTCATTTTTTGAATCTGCTGCGTTTTCTGTGCGGATTTTTCTGCACCGTTAGCACGCATTTTTTTTGCCATTGATTTACATTGTACTGTAAATCACTTGCGGATCTGTAGCGTTTCTGCGTGGAAAAAAACGCTGCAGATCCGCAGGAAATCTGCAACATGTGAACATACCCTTTGATGGAATAGGTAAAATTATATTCCAAACTATCTGGAGGAGCAAATCATAAATTAATCATACAGAAAATATATATATAAATATATATGTAGTGTGGTTACAATATATACAGGCAAGAAATGAAAGGCTGTTGTATCAATAAATAGCTATACAAGACGGTAACCACACCGATAGATGAGCTCCACAGTAATATCCGGATAGAGGAAGGTTCCAATAGAAAAATATATAAATATAATAAAGTGCCTAATGCAATCCTAATATCACAAGATACCCAATATAGTTCTCTAAGAGTAATACATAGCCACAGTTATCCTGGGAAGTCCCACATGTGTTGATAAATAGAGTCAGGGCTACACCTGCATAGTGGCAGAGAAAAGAGAAATATGGGAAAGACAAGTAAAAAGACGAACCAACCTGCTACTGTGCGTGGAAGGAGGGGCCCCGAGGCGCGTTTCGCAACTGTTGCTTCCTCGGGGGGCGCTAGTGTGAGGGGAATGGAGGTCTCCTTATATATATAGAACATCAAAGCTCTAAGCGGCAATGGCGGCGCTTGCCCAGGCACAGTGATGACCGGAAGCGGTGGAGTCGGCGCCCAACGTCACACAGCCGCGCCCCGCACTGACGCGTCAGTGGGAGGGGCCAGATGTGCGACGCTGCAAGGGCACGTATCCATGGCAACCGAGTCACGCCGGCCAGGAGAAGCGCACACCGCTCAGAGGGAAGTAAGAAGCAGGAAGCAGCGCGATCAAAC
The DNA here is from genome assembly GCF_032444005.1 of Ranitomeya imitator. NCBI lineage: Eukaryota > Metazoa > Chordata > Amphibia > Anura > Dendrobatidae > Ranitomeya > Ranitomeya imitator. The sequence continues at coordinate 553,288,351 of NC_091286.1, read as the reverse complement.
AGAGAATACAAACCAGGAGCCAACAGTGAACAAGTGCACGTACCTGACCAGTGGCAGTGAGGTCACAAAGGAAGGGGAAGGTGAAAGTGGGTGAAGTGCACACGAAAATACCGGAATCAGGCTAAAAGTAAAAGAGACAAATATATGACTATATGCAGATAAATATATTGATATAACAATGAATATAAGCCTATATAGCGCCAATTGAACATGAACACTGGGAGAATGACATGAGGATATGTGAAAAACAGTGAAGGATGAATAATATACAAAAAAGATGTATAAACTAGGTCATGGTGAGACCGTGAATGGAACCTAAATCACATGTGTACATGCGTATAAGCAGTGTATACAATATAAGATACATATATTGAAGTGGTAATGTAGTGACCCATAAATAAAGGACAAAAAGTATGTGTGTGAAATATATGACTCTACGGATGAACGGGTTGAAAGTGGACTAACATAAAAAAGTGAGAGTAAAAAAAGAGAAATACAGATGCAAAAAATAATAGACAAAGTCTGTGGGGGCAGCAATGCTAGGTATACATAAAAAGGAAGTATAACAAGTTGAATGTGGGGATCAAAAAAGTGATGAACCGGAATAAGGGGAAAAAGTTGAATCAAATGACAATTATACATGTAAAAATTATTATATATGTAAAAAAGAGAGGAATATGCACAACAAACTGCACATATATATCAGTGCACATGAAGAGATATGATTGCATAAATATTAAGCATGAAAAATACAAGAAGTACGGATTACTGAGAAACCTAAACAATGCAAATAGAAGAAGATTAAGTAATCACCAAAAGACTGTATCTAATTATATTAATCAATAGATTAGAATTCTTGGCTTCCTGGCTTTTGTTGAAGAGGTTTGACGGCGCTTCCTGGGATCATGAAAGATGAAAGAGGAAGATAAAGAGACGAATAAGGTCTGTTAAATAGATAAAAAAGGAAACATATGAGTACCAAAGAAACAACTATTAAAACCACAAACACTAGATATAAAAAGCTTTTTATAGAAACTAAAAATATCTATAAAAAAACTATAAAAATGGGACAAAACTAAGGACCTCGTTGAGGCCCTTAGGATGAATGCAGTCAATTCGGACAATCCATTGTGCTTCCAATTGGGCAAGACGTTTTTTCATATCTCCACCTCGTCCATCCATCAAGACACGATCAATGCCACGTACCCGCAGTAAATGACTGTTACAGTCATGTTTCTCTTTAAAGTGCCTTGGAATTGGCTTCAAAAATTCATCAGCCGATGAATTCTGTGCTGCTTCTATACTGCGGACATGCTCCCTAATTCTAATACGTAGTTGGCGTGACGTTAGGCCCACATAAATGAGGCCACAAGGACATGTGGCATAATATACCACATGGTCGGTGGAACAAGTGATGTGTTGGGTGATCTGAAATTCTTTGGATCCGCCGCTAGATAAACAGGTGAAACAGCGTTCCAAGTTCTTACATGCCGAACAATCTCGGCAGGGGAAGAAGCCCCATCTGGGGCCCTTTGAGCCAAAGGCACATTTAGGTCCCTGGCCTCTATAGTGGCTGTGGGTGAGTAGGTCACGTAGGTTTTTATTCCTCCGGTATGTAATGGAGAGTATGTTGGTAAGACAGTTGGTCAATATCGTGTCATATTTGATGATGGGCCAATACTTGCCCAGGATTTCCTTTACCATTGTGGAATTACTGGAGTAGGTGGCTATAAATCTCACCTGGTTAAATGCTTGAGATTCCTTTTTGGTCTTCAGGATTTTCGCTCTGCCAATCAGTGAGGCCCTCCTCCTTCATCGTCTGTCCTTGATGAATAGCCACTATCCATAAAGCGGTTGGAGATATCCTCCGCTTGTTTTTGATATGATACGTCTTCAGAGCAAATCCGTTTTGCCCTAAGGAATTGTCCATAGGGGATACTATTCTTGAGATGCCTTAGGTGAGCTGATGTGGAGTGTAGCAAGCTATTAACTGACGTTTCCTTTCGATGCAGGTCACTCTGTAAGAAACCATCTTCGCCCTTGTGGATATGTACGTCCAAGAAGTCGACGCTGTCATGGCTGTAATGGCAGGTGAGTTTAATGTTAGAATCATTAACATTTAATTCTTCAACAAACTTCAAGAGGTCCTTCTCAGTGCCTTGCCAGATTGCGAAAACATTATCTATATACCTGGTCCACATGAGTATATTAGATGATAGTGGAGTGGCATCTGTAATAAAAACTCTTCTCTCCCACAGCCCCAGGAACAGACATGCATAGGACGGCGCAAAGGCCGCCCCCATGGCTGTACCCTGGAGCTGCAGGTAAGGTGCCTCCTTAAAAATAAAGAAGTTGTGAGTTAATGCAAACTCAAGCAGAGATAATAAAAATCTGCTGAAGTGATCATCAATATCAGAATTATTCAAAAAGAACCTAACCGCTTCCAAGTCATCTACGTGCCTGATTGACGTGTAGAGGGACTCTACGTCTAATGTCACCAACCACATATCCGGCTCCAAATTGATGTTCAGAATTTTAGATAAGATGTCCCCCGTATCTCTGAGATAAGATGTTAGGGTTTCAACGATAGGTTTGAGATGAAAGTCCAACATCTTACCTATATTCTCCGTGAGTCCCCCATTCCCGGAAACAATTGGTCGTCCAGTGGGACACGTCAAATTTTTATGAACTTTGGGTAACAAATATAGACACGGTGTCCGTGGTGCCTCGGGAACCAGGCCATCTCTCAATTCCTTGGTTATAAGTCCATCAATAAATGCTTCTTCCAGTATATCAAACAACTCAGCCTGAAAAATAGAAGTGGGATTGAAGCTCAATTTCTTATGTGTCTTCATCACGCAACTGCCGATATGCCTCTTTTTCATACATTCATACATTTTGGTGGGCCACAACACAATATTACCACCTTTATCGGCAGGTTTTATTAGTTTTATTAGTACTTGGTCCATGGAGCGTAGTTCAGTCAGGGCTTGCCGCTGTTCGCGAGTCAAATTATCATGCTGTAAGCCCACTGGGATTTTTTTAAAATCTTCAGTGACCACTCTGACAAACAGTTCAATCTCAGGAAAGAGGTTCAAAGGCGGAAAGCGTTTAGGCTTAGGTAGTACAAACTTACCCGTAGAGACAGCTGGGGAGGATTCCTCACAAAGTTCATTTAGAATTGCAATCGTTTCCTGCTCCTGAATTGTCCATTGTGTATTGTCCAAATTTTTTCTTTGATGAAGCTTATGAAGTACCAGTTTCCTTGCGAATAAGTGAAGATCTTTTACAGCTGTAAAAAAAATTAAATGATGAAGTGGGAGAAAAAGATAAACCAAGACTTAATACCTCCAACTGTGCGTCTGTGAGGATAATGGAAGAAAGGTTAACCACCTGTAATTTAGATGGTCCTGCTGTGTTGGTATAGGCACGTGTTGTGAATTCCGCTCTTGGGCTCCCTCCGGTGGTTGTAAGTGGCACTTTTGTGAGTTCTGCTCTTGGGCTCCCTCTTGTGGTTTCAAGTGGTATGGCTGCTCCTTGGAGTTAGCTGTCATCAGCTGCCTCCACTTATCGTCTCTTCTGCTCGGCTATTTAGGCCTGGCTGTTCCTTCAGCCAGTGCCACTTGTAAATGGTTCCTGGTTGGATTCACATCTCTTTGGATTTCCCTGTTATCCTGACCAGTTCAGCAAAGCTAAGTTTTTGCTTGCGCTTTTCTGTTCACAGATTGTGGACTTATCCATTCTGTGCTTTCTATGTTTGTCCAGCGTTATCAGTATGAATTAATTCTGTCTTGCTGGAAGCTCTGGGAAGCAGATTTACCCTCCACACCTTTAGTCAGGTGTGGAGATTTTTTTGTAAACTCTGCGTGGATTTTTGCAGTGTTTTATACTGACCGCACAGTATTCCATCCTGTCCTATCTATCAAGCTAGACTGGCCTCCTGTGCTCATCCTGGTTTCATTCTGTGTATGTCTTTTTCCTCTCCACTCACAGTCATTATTTGTGGGGGGCTAATCTATCCTTTGGGGATTTTCTCTGAGGCAAGATAGTTTTCCTGCTTCTGTCTCTAGGGGTAGTTAGCTCTTAGGCTGTGACGAGATGCCTAGGGAGAGTTAGGAGCATTCCACGGCTACTTCTAGTGTTGTGTTGAGCTTAGGGACTGCGGTCAGTACAGTTACCACTTCCTTCAGAGCTCGTTCTCCTAGACCACCGCATCATAACAGGCACGCTTAGAAGAATTATATTTTCGGTTGTAATTGGTACCCTTTTGTTTATTTCTACCAGCAGAGGAGAAACGTTGTATGTCCGAAACTTCAGTTCAACAAAAGCTAGGAAGCCAAGAATTCTAATCTATTGATTAATATAATTAGATACAGTCTTTTGGTGATTATTTAATCTTTTATTTGCATTGTTTAGGTTTCTCAGTAATTCATACTTCTTGTATTTTTCATGCTTAATATTTATGCAATCATATCTCTTCATTTGCACTGATATACAGGTCCTTCTAAAAAAATTAGCATATAGTGTTAAATTTCATTATTTACCATAATGTAATGATTACAATTAAACTTTCATATATTATAGATTCATTATCCACCAACTGAAATTTGTCAGGTCTTTTATTGTTTTAATACTGATGATTTTGGCATACAACTCCTGATAACCCAAAAAACCTGTCTCAATAAATTAGCATATCAAGAAAAGGTTCTCTAAACGACCTATTACCCTAATCTTCTGAATCAACTAATTAACTCTAAACACATGCACAAGATACCTGAGGCTTTTATAAACTCCCTGCCTGGTTCATTACTCAAAACCCCCATCATGGGTAAGACTAGCGACCTGACAGATGTCAAGAAGGCCATCATTGACACCCTCAAGCAAGAGGGTAAGACCCAGAAAGAAATTTCTCAACAAATAGGCTGTTCCCAGAGTGCTGTATCAAGGCACCTCAATGGTAAGTCTGTTGGAAGGAAACAATGTGGCAGAAAATGCTGTACAACGAGAAGAGGAGACCGGACCCTGAGGAAGATTGTGGAGAAGGACCGATTCCAGACCTTGGGGAACCTGAGGAAGCAGTGGACTGAGTCTGGTGTGGAAACATCCAGAGCCACCGTGCACAGGCGTGTGCAGGAAATGGGCTACAGGTGCCGCATTCCCCAGGTAAAGCCACTTTTGAACCATAAACAGCGGCAGAGGCGCCTGACCTGGGCTACAGAGAAGCAGCACTGGACTGTTGCTAAGTGGTCCCAAGTACTTTTTTCTGATGAAAGCAAATTTTGCATGTCATTCAGAAATCAAGGTGCCAGAGTCTGGAGGAAGACTGGGGAGAAGGAAATGCCAAAATGCCTGAAGTCCAGTGTCAAGTACCCACAGTCAGTGATGGTGTGGGGTGCCATGTCAGCTGCTGGTGTTGGTCCACTGTGTTTCATCAAGGGCAGGGTCAATGCAGCTAGCTATCAGGAGATTTTGGAGCACTTCATGCTTCCATCGGCTGAAATGCTTTATGGAGATGAAGATTTCATTTTTCATCACGACCTGGCACCTGCTCACAGTGCCAAAACCACTGGTAAATGGTTTACTGACCATGGTATTACTGTGCTCAATTGGCCTGCCAACTCTCCTGACCTGAACCCCATAGAGAATCTGTGGGATATTGTGAAGAGAAAGTTGAGAGACGCAAGACCCAACACTCTGGATGAGCTTAAGGCCGCTATTGAAGCATCCTGGGCCTCCATAACATCTCAGCAGTGTCACAGGCTGATTGCCTCCATGCCACGCCGCATTGAAGCAGTCATTTCTGCCAAAGGATTCCCGACCAAGTATTGAGTGCATAACTGAACATTATTATTTGTTGTTTTTTTTGTTTGTTATTAAAAAACACTTTTATTTGATTGGATGGGTGAAATATGCTAATTTATTGAGACAGGTTTTTTGGGTTATCAGGAGTTGTGTGCCAAAATCATCAGTATTGAAACAATAAAAGACCTGACAAATTTCAGTTGGTGGATAATGAATCTATAATATATGAAAGTTTAATTGTAATCATTACATTATGGTAAATAATGAAATTTAACACTATATGCTAATTTTTTGAGAAGGACCTGTATATGTGCACTTTGCTGTGCATATTCCTCTCTTTTTTACATATATAATAATTTTTACATGTATAATTGTCATTTGATTCAACTTTTTCCCTTATTCCGGTTCATCACTTTTTTGATCCCCACATTCATCTTGTTATACTTCCTTTTTATGTATACCTAGCATTGCTGCCCCCACAGACTTTGTCTATTATTTTTTGCATCTGTATTTCTCTTTTTTTACTCTCACTTTTTTATGTTAGTCCACTTTCAACCCGTACATCCGTAGAGTCATATATTTCACACACATACTTTTTGTCCTTTATTTATGGGTCACTACATTATCACTTCAATATATGTATCTTATATTGTATACACTGCTTATACGCATGTACACATGTGATTTAGGTTCCATTCACAGTCTCACCATGACCTAGTTTATACATCTTTTTTGTATATTATTCATCCTTCACTGTTTTTCACATATCCTCATGTCATTCTCCCAGTGTTCATGTTCAATTGGCGCTATATAGGCTCATATTCATTGTTATATCAATATATTTATCTGCATATAGTCATATATTTGTCTCTTTTACTTTTAGCCTGATTCCGGTATTTTCGTGTGCACTTCACCCACCTTCACCTTCCCCTTCCTTTGTGACCTCACTGCCACTGGTCAGGTACGTGCACTTGTTCACTGTTGGCTCCTGGTTTGTATTCTCTGTTTGATCGCGCTGCTTCCTGCTTCTTACTTCCCTCTGAGCGGTGTGCGCTTCTCCTGGCCGGCGTGACTCAGTTGCCGTGGATACGCGCCCTTGCAGCGTCGCACATCTGGCCCCTCCCACTGACGCATCAGTGCGGGGCGTGGCTGTGTGACGTTGGGCGCCGACTCCACCGCTTCCGGTCATCGCTGTGCCTGGGCAAGCGCCGCCATTGCCGCTTAGAGCTTTGATGTTCTATTTATAAGGAGACCTCCATTCCCCTCACACTAGCGCCCCCCGAGGAAGCAACAGTTGCGAAATGCGCCTCGGGGCCCCTCTTTCCACGCACAGTAGCAGGTTGGTTCGTCTTTTTACTTGTCTTTCCCATATTTCTCTTTTCTCTGCCACTATGCAGGTGTAGCCCTGACTCTATTTATCAACACATGTGGGACTTCCCAGGATAACTGTGGCTATGTATTACTCTTAGAGAGCTATATTGGGTATCTTGTGATATTAGGATTGCATTAGGCACTTTATTATATTTATATATTTTTCTATTGGAACCTTCCTCTATCCGGATATTACTGTGGAGCTCATCTATCTGTGTGGTTACCGTCTTGTATAGCTTATTGATACAACAGCCTTTCATTTCTTGAATGTATATATTGTAACCACGCTACATATATATTTATATATATATTCTCTGTATGATTAATTTATGATTTGCTCCTCCAGATAGTTTGGAATATAATTTTACATATATGTACTTTCGTATTATCTCTCGTCATAGCATCCGTGCGTGGCACTAGTGTTGCCTCTCTTTTTTCATTGTGTCTTTTAATTCTTTGTTCTCATTGTTGTATATTTATATACTAGCTGAAGAGCCCGGCGTTGCCTGGGCATAGTAAATATCTGTGGTTAGTTATAGCACCTCACTTCTCTTATTTTCCCATTACGCCTCTCATTTTCCCAATCACATCTTTAATTTTCCCCCTCACATCTCTCATTTTCTCCCTTACACCTCTCATTTTCTCCCTCACTCCTCTCATTCCCCCCTAACACTTGTCATTTCGACCTCACATCTGTCATTTTCCGATCACTCCACTATTTTCCCTCACTCCTCTTTCGACCTCACATCTGTCATTTTCCGATCACTCCACTATTTTCCCTCACTCCTCTCATTTTGCACTCACACCTTTTCATTTTCACCTCAGTATATACATGTTTGTTATCTCCCTTATATATAGTATACACCTGTATGTCATCTCCTGTATATAGTATATACCTGTATGTCATCTCCCCTGTATATATAATATACCTGCTGTGTGTCATCTCCCCTGTATATAGTATATACCTGTATGTCATCTCCTCCTATATATAGTAATATACCTGTATGTCATCTCCTTCTATATATAGTATATACCTGTATGTCATCTCCTCCTGTATATAGTATATACTTGTGTGTCATCTCCCCCGTATATAGTATATATCTGTGTGTCATCTCCTCCTGTATATAGTATGCGCGTGGCGAGTTTTGAGTGGCGACTTTTGTGTTTCGACTTTTATGTGGCGAGGTTGGTGTATTTGTGGTGAAATATGTACTGAGCGTAATATGTGTTCAAGCACGTGGTAGTGTGTGGCGCATTTTGTGTGTGTTCATATCCCCGTGTGTGGTGAGTATCCCATGTCGGGGCCCCACCTTAGCAACTGTACGGTATATACTGTTTGGCGCCATCGCTCTCATTCTTTAAGTTCCCCTTGTTCACATCTGGCAGCTGTCAATTTGCCTCCTACACTTTTCCTTTCATTTTTTCCCATTATGTAGATAGGGGCAAAATTGTTTGGTGAATTGGAAAGCGCGGGGTTAAAATTTCACCTCACAACATAGCCTATGATGCTCTCAGGGTCCAGAAGTGTGACTGTGCAAAATTTTGTGGCTGTAGCTGCGACGCCTCCAACACTTTTCCTTTCACTTTTTTCCCCATTATGTAGATAGGGGCAAAATTGTTTGGTGAATTAGAAAGCGCGGGGTTAAAATTTCACCTCACAACATGGCCTATGACGCTCTCAGGGTCCAGACGTGTGACTGTGCAAAATTTTGTGGCTGTAGCTGCGACGCTTCCAACACTTTTCCTTTCACTTTTTTCCCCATTATGTAGATAGGGGCAAAATTGTTTGGTGAATTGGAATGCGCGGGGTTAAAATTTCGCCTCACAATATAGCCTATGACGCTCTCGGGGTCCACATGTGTGACTGTGCAAAATTTTGTGGCTGTAGCTGCGACGGTGCAGATGCCAATCCCGGACATACATACATACATACACACACACACACACACACATTCAGCTTTATATAGTAGATTTTTAAGTTTCTTCAATAAAAGTGTTAATTTTAGCTCAAGTTTCCATCTCTTTTTGGTTTTCTATATTCGTATTATGGCGGAGCATTTACTTTGGTTGCCCTCCCTGTTGGTTTATTGATGGAATAGTCTGCGAATGTCATGTTTCGTTTCGAGAGCCCCTGATGTGCCTGAACAGTTGAAAACACCCACAAGTGACATTATTTTGGAAGTTAGACCCAAAAAGGAATATATCTAGATGTGTGGTGAGCACTTTAAATCCCCAGCTGCTTCACAGATGTTTATAACGCAGAGCAGAGAAAATAAAAAATCCCATTTTCCCACAGAATTGTTATCTTAGCCCCAATGATTTTATTTTTGCAAGTTTTTCATAAGAAAATGGATCACAAAATTTGTTGTTCAATTTCTCCTGAGTACGCCGATACCCCATATGTGGTCAAAAACTACTTTTGAGGAACAGTGCAAAGCTCAGAAGGGAAGAAGTGCCATATTGGAGTTTTCGTTTTGCTGGACTGGTTTGAGGGGCCCCTGAGTTGCCAGAGCTGCAAAGCTCAATAAATTCAACTAGGGGTGCAGTGAACATTTTGACACCACAAGTGGGTCCCAGAATTTTATACCATTGGGCAATGAAAAAATAATAATTACATTTTTACCATCAAAATTTTGTTTTAGCCCCAGATTTTCATTTTCACTTTCACACAAGAAGTGAGTAAAAATGGCATCATAATTTGTCCCACAATTTCTGCTGAATATAGAAATACCCCATATGCAGCTATACAGTACTGCTTAGCCATATGGCGAGATTTGGGAGGAACGCAGCGCTGTTGGCAAAGCAGTACTGTTATACAGGAGGCATCCTAGAGAATTTTCTATAATAGTTTGCGAACTCCATATACAGAGTAACTAAGTGAAAGAAGAGCAGAATCCCCCCCTCAAGTGACCTCACATTATACCCCTTTGGGAATTTATCTACAGGTGTAGTGATGATTTTGACTCCATGGGTTTTTTCCAGAAACAAGCAGCAGTGGATGTTGCTGAGTGAAAATTGCAAACTGCCGTTGTAGTGACGAGTACGTTGCAGTCACCAGTACATTATGCCCAGCTCATGCTTCTGTAGACACACAACTGTAAATTAGGCGGGCTCTCATCACTACAGAAATGGCACTGAAACTTTTGTTAGGAACATTTTACATAACATTTGGGATCACATTTATCTGGCACTCTATGCAGAGCAATTACATCAGGGTTTCCCTTTAAATCTTCAAGTGATGTAATTCAGATGAAACTCCCAGTGATCCATTTATTATAATGAGGCAGCAGAGTTACTCTGGACTCCCTCCGTCTGGCCTCTGTTCAGCGATGTCCTTTTTTTCAGAGGTGCACAAAACTGTGACCAATGGCACTTTTATGCAACCTAATAAAAAGGCGGACACCGCCAATTCATAGGCCAGACAGGGTCCACATTGCCTCCATCTGCCTCATTGTAGGGAATCCTCCACTGGGGGTTCCATCTGAATCAAGTATTTCAGAAATTTACACGGAAACACCCGATGTAATCGTTCAGCGGAGAGTGCCGGATAAATGAGCACCAAGCCTTACTGCGATCTTTGGGAGGCAGAATAAAAAAAATTAACCACAGGTGAATAATTGGTTTTATTTACTTATTTATTTTATTTTTTACACCATTCCTCATGCTAAATAAGTCTTTGGGCGACTTTATTCTTCAGGTTGGTGCGATTAGGCTACTTTCACACATCAGGTTTTCAGTGTCAGGCTAAATCCAGCGAATGTTGGAAAAACTGGATCTGGCGCAGATTGTGAAAAACTGATGCGACGGATCCGTTTTTTTTAAGGATCCGGCTAGCATATCTAGATTATTGGATAAAAAAAAAATTTGGAGCATGCTCAGTTTAAAAAACCGGATCAGGCCGCCGGATCCGCCTTTTTCAGGATCCGGCACCTTCCGGCTCCCATAGGCTTCCATTCTAGCAAACAGCTGGAAGCGCTTCAGGCTTTTTCGGCAGAGACAAAAAACGTTGCTATGGATGTTTTTTCAAGAAACTGGAAGCGGCAGATTTGCCGGATCCGACAAAAACCGGATGAAACACAATGTCCTCCGGTGCAATCCGGCACTAATACAAGTCTATGGGAAGAAAAAACCTAATCCGGCGGCAACATTCGCCTGATCCGTTTTTTTGAAAATTAGGTGGATTTAGCCTGACACTGAAAACCTGATGTGTGAAAGGTGCCTTACAGCGACACCAGATTTATATCTTTTTTTATGTTTGGCTGCTGTCACACACTAAAAGACACTTTGTTTTCAAAAACAATTTTTTACATCACCATATTTTGAGAGCTATAATTTTTCCATAGTTCAGCCAACTATGTTATTGTTTTTTATGTTGTTCTGTGTGTGGTAAAATCAATAAGGGACGTTTACTCTTCAGGTCAGTACGATTACAGCGATAGCACATTTATATAGGTTTTTTATGTTTTGCCGCTTTTACACAATTAAAACTATTTTATAGAAAAAATTATTATTTTTGCATCGCATTCAGAGCGTTAACTTTTGTATTTTTCCACTGATTGAGCTGTATCATGGCTTGTTTTTTGCAGTACAAGATGACGTTTTCAGTACTACTGCAGCGCCCCAGAGTCCTGGTTCATTGCAGTAATGTTATTCTTCCACCTGGGGGAGTGATGTTATGTCTGAAGGCAATGAAGGAGATCTTCTGTCGAGGTATCACAACCACACACACTTCACACTCCAGCCACCAGGGGGAGCAAAAGGTTCTATCTATTTGGCCACTCCTCACATTAGGGTAAAACTGGTAGTTGGAGGGAAAGTTAGAGAGTTCCTGGCTGGGGACCGATGAGAAAAGGTCTCCAGGTCGAGCTGGCTGGAGTGATCTCCATTCAGATCCAGACTGCGGTCTGAGGAGGACGAGGGTACATGGAGCTGCGACTGCATCCCATGCGACAGCATCCCAGGAAAGGACACGAAGAGAATTGTGCTGTAGTGAGTGAGAAAAGAAGTCATAGCAACAGGAGTGAAACATCAGTGGGAGATCAGCTAGAAGCAGGCTGCCTCCATCTGAAGCGCAGATCCGGTAGCCAGAACACAGAGGGAGTATGCCGTTACTTCAGAGACTGGCAGGACAGTTAATTCCACATTAGCTGCCCGACCTTAATACCTAAGAAGACACGGTGGCAACTTGTGGGGGCCGGGGCGTCTCTATAAAAAGCCTCAGGCCATCAGTCATACGAGTTTGTCCTATCCACACCAGCTGGGGGACAGAGAGGAGTAATAACAGTGAGGACCTTATTGGAGCTTATGCAAGTAGGGACCTACTGTGTTACTGTGCGCTAGGGGAAGGCTATTGAATTCCTCCTGGATAAGGGGACTCTGGATTTTCCTTCAGACCGGCCGGACTCTGCCTACCCTGTGGTCCCTACCCTGGACTGTGGATGCTGAAGCCTTCAGTAAAGGTAAAGAGACTGCAACCTTGTGTCCTCGTTATTCACTGCGCCATGCACCATCCACCATCTACACTCTGGGAAGCCCTGGGGACATACTTCACCTGTGGGAAGGTATACCATCTAGCTGCCATAACATCACCCCAGTGGACCCCTAAGCAGCGTCGGTCACCCTGACCGAATACCACAGGTGGCGTCACGAACACTATCCTATAAACTGTTGTCCTTTTATTGGATGCCCCTCAAAGGGCCACCGACCGGGTCTAGCCACCGTGACATCCCCACTGACTACAGAAGGGCCCGGATCAGAGTACCCCATTGCCCTGACGTGGGGGGCGATCCACTACCATTTTTATTTACATTCTTCTTATTCATCATGTTTTATTCCACTTTTTGTTCGACGGTGTGATGATAAAGCATAGTTTTTGCCTCATTTTTATCTTTTGTTACGGTGTTCACTAAAGGGGTTAACTAATGGGACAATTTTATAGGTCAGGTCGTTAGGTACGCGACAATACATGGGTACTTTTTTGTCTATTTAATTTGTTTGCAGAATAATGTATATTTATGGGTACAATATATTTTTTCATTATTATTTTGTGATTTAAAAAAATATATTTTTACAACTTTTTACATTTTTTCATATATTGCCACTATGGGAATTTCACTTTCTGCAGTCTGTTCACAACTATATGGTATTGCAATGCAAGAGCATTGCAATACCTTATAACTGTAAGTGCTGCAGATACAAGTTAGATCATGCACTGTGCGTGATCTAACTAACTTGCTAGTGCCTGGTGACCCGGATGTCGTCATTATGACATTGGGTGACCATTGCAACGAACAGGACCCCACGATGAGGTCTCAGGGTCTGCGATCCAAAGGCAGAAGGGCTTTCTTACCTCTGCCTGCTCGCTAAATGCTGTGATCAGTGGCAGGAGCAGTGCAGGCACCACTCCTGGCACTGAGGGCTGGATGTCAGCTGTCTGAATCAGCTGACATCCGGCGGCGATCGCCGGCTCACAGCCCCCTATACATCCTTCCTGATCATGACGAATGTATACTGCAAATGTCAGGAAGGAGTTAAATGTATTTTAGTGGTCATGTATCAGCAAATATCAGCAAGAAATGAGAGAATATGACAGTTGAATAAAAATTAACCCCCAGTACCAAAGTAAGAGCAAAAATGACTTAAAGAGAACTGATCACCTGAAAATGCAGTCCAGATCACAAATTAAGAAAATAAAAACTTTTTTATTCAGCTCTGCAGCCAGTTTTCCATGATTAAGCAAATGTAAGAATGATCATAGGTCGTTAAGGGGTTAAACTGCACAGGGTTTTGAAATACTGAATTATGCTTATTTTAGTTTCACTGGGTTACCGTGACAGTGTGGAGCCAGAAGACCACATCGTCCAATTGCTCCTCCTCCGACGCTGAGAAGAAGCACTTCTCCATCTTTTTAAATGTGTTTATTTCTTCTGGCAGAACAGGGGTTATTCGGCCATGCTGGAAATCCCTGTGCTCACAGCTGTGCTCAGTTAGCTGCTCCTTTTACCTTTATAATCTGGGCTCTGTTACTAATGCTTGTCAGAGTTAGCTTTATTGCTGCATGGCTAACGGAAGGAAAGGAGTTGGTATGAGAAGGAGAGTGTCAAGGATCCCGGGTGTGACTACTGCCGGGAGGCTATTCGCCGCAGTAAGGGAGCCCAGAACAGAACGGCGGAGAACTCACCGGGTAGCAAGCAGGACCTGAACCATGTGACAGAGGGGGAGTGGCCAGGGGCGGAGTCAGGCGCCTGGGTGCAAAGGAGGCGAACGGCGCCGGAGAGTAGTCAAACGTGTCGAGGTCAATAACCAGGAGATAAGCGAGGTACTGGAAGGTGAGACAGAAAGATAGTCAGATGGAAACCGGAGGTCAGAAAGCCGAGTAAGTGAATGACTTGAAACACAAAGCAGAGAAGCTGAGAAAATCAAACAGACCAGATCGAGCACGGAGAGCAAACAAACAACACAGCATGCACACGAACACCAGGGGGTCAGGCACGCTGACAGAATGTCAAAGTATAACTGACAGAGAATCCTAGTCCAGTGTGGGTATAAATATCCCTCCCAGATCCAAAGGGAGGCCACAACAATTAACCCTGAGAGGGCAGGGCATTAACCCTGTCCAAGCCATGACAGAGAGTTGAAGGAGTTATCTGTGACTGTTGCTTGGTTTCTACATGTGGTAATTCCTTATCTTTCTCTATTTTGGTTTATTCCCCTACCTTCACACCGCGGTAGATTCCTCTGTTATATGTGAGTGAATATTTTGTATGCCTGGAGTTTTCTGTTAACCTTTGTCTGTGTTGCCCTGTTTGTTGGGTTGGTTAAGAGAAGGGGGGCTAGCTTAGGAGATAAGGCAAGGGCGGAGGCCCCGGCATCTTCGCTATCTGAAGTATCCCAGGGAGCAGGTTGAGCTGGGGCGCCCTCTAGTGTTAGGGACAGGGATGTAGTCCCTGGTCCTGGGTCACCCAACAGCTGAGTCATGACATTTAGTTTCTGAGGCCCAGTGGATGACTTAAAGATTCAAAGAAAACAGAAAGATAAAAGTCACACATTTTCAGCTGAATTGTACAAAATTATATTCCACATTGACATCACTATAGTTTTTCCGTGTTTAATATTATTGTATGAAAAGCACTGTTCCCATAATGTAATACAGTGAATGTGAACTGTGTACAGGAACATGTAAGTAATACTGTGAGACCTGGCTCCGGAGAAGTGTGAGCGTAGCTCTAACTACAAATAAACTATATCACATACAACAACTTAGGAAGAAACACGATTTATAAAGAAATGTCCTTTACATTTTTATTTAGATATCATGATATAAATTATCAAATGATGAACCGCTGCTTTATTCCTTCAAAGGGTTGTTCCAGAAAAACCAATATAATAGGGGATAACTTGGTGATTGTTGGTTGCACCTCAGTGAACAGCATATCCTATGGATAATTTGGGAAGCCTCTTATAATAAGATAATGGTTTACCTTAGATCCTTAAATTACGGCTCCGTAGCCCTGTCATGAATGATCAGGTATGTCGATGCTTGACCTTTGGCCATTCATCGTCAACTAGACTGCCGGAAATAGCGAAGCAATGTTCTCCGCTTTCTTCAGCAGTCAATTAATGAAGATGAAGAGGAGCATGTTCACCTCCGCTCCATTCAAGACAAGGCCGCAGAGCCCTGTTCTGGGGATTACAATCTCAGAATCACTGGGGGTTCCAGTGATCGAACCCCCCAGTGATTACCAAGTTATAATTTGTTATTTCTGGGGGAGTAACCTTTAAGAAGACTAAACAAGACACATTTCTAATTAAATAATGGTATCATCTATTGAATGCTAAAAGTCTCATCATGAAAACAAGTGATTTTCCTTCATTCCAAGGAGAATAGATGCAGCATGGGCTGACATTAAATGAAAAATTCCTCGGTGAGCTCCTTGCTATTACTATGGAGTCGTTGAGATCTCTCAGAAGGAAATATTTTGGTTCTGAAGTCGGTTTCTTTGTTCCCTTTGACAGCCAGAGGGCAGGAAGAGTCTTGTTGCCTGGAAGGTAAACCTTGAATATCTGTATACATTGGAATATTTTGTAGATCTTTTTCCATCCCATATACAGACGGAAGCTGGTGCCTTCGATTTCCTACTCTATGTCCGGTATCTACATTGGTCTCTGTCTCGTCTGTGTGTAGGTCAGGTTTGGGAACACTGTCATCAGTAATATCGCACACGTTTTGCCTTTGTTCTGATGCACTGAAGGACTTTTTATCATCTGGCTTGAGATTTAGGTTTCCTAGGACAATCTCTTCCTCTAAGTGTATTGTTTCTGATGGCGCTGGGAGTGATGATATTTGGCCAGTTATAGGACATGATTGAGGCTCTGGATCAGATCTGTCATCACTTTGTGACACGGTGGGGCTGTCAATCACCTAATAACCAAAATAAAGTATGTTAGAGAGCAGAAAAGTAACAAGTTCACCTTTAGTGTAACATAAACACATCTCTGGTAACATAGCTTTATCATACATATGTATATCCTAAAAATTAGTGGTTAAATATACGTTTCATACATTTCATTTGGAATCTTTCATTAATATTTCTATAAATAAAGAAGAAAGCTCTTTGTTGAGGATGACAATTACAGAAGGTTCTTCCTTTGTGTCAGCCATTGCTTGATATCTTGTATTCCCTCCTTATGTTCTTTGATAGCGGCAGTGTGTATCATATAGTTTTGTACCCCTCTTGCGTCATATTATAGGATACACGTAAAGGGAATCTGTCAGTAGGATCAACCCACCTAAGCCATCTATATGGGCATCATAGGAAGCTGTATAAAGTGATACCTTCATGTCTGTGATCCGATGTCTTATTCCATAAAAATCCACATTTTTCTTATAAGTAAATTACCTCTTCCAGGCTATGGGCAGGACACTGATCTGCATATAAATGTCTGAGGAGGGTTGATCATAATGTTTTGTAATCCGAGAGCAGCATAGTTCAGGGGCAGAGACACTGATTCCAGTGATGTGTCACTTGTCTGTGTGTTGTTTCTATAAAAGCAGTCTTTTATCAGTAGTCGATATCACTAATTAACTAGTTGTTTTGGGCCTTGTAGTCCTCTTACTCTATATAACCCCGCCCCACCAATGATTAGCAGCTTTCTGCCAATGAACAGTGAAGAAATAAAGCTGCCAATTAATGGTGTGGGCGGAGTTATACAGAGCTCATCATTGTGAGCACTGCTACAACCTCTGCAGAAAAAACAGTGATTTTATCAAAATGACAGAATGAAAATCAACAAGTGATACATCATTGAAATCAGGGTTTCTGCCCCTACATGATATTGCTCTCTGATTACATAGCAAAATCCTAGTGGAAAATTCCCTTTTAAGGGAATCTGTTACTAGGTTTTTGCTACTTCATCTAAGAACAGCATGATGTAGGGGCAGATACTCTGAGTCCAGCTATGTACTACTTGCTGGGCTGATTATTGTAGTTTTGATAAAATCACAGTTTTATCTGTATAGATTTACCAGTTCCCTAAATGCTGAGCTTTGTATAATCCCAACCACACCACTGACAGTTTTCTGTGTAAACTGTGCATAGGCAGAAAGCTGCCAATTAGTGTTAGGGGCAGGGTTATATACAGTAGAGCTCATGAATCTGGATGCAGCAGACTTACTAGTCCATTAATGTTGATCTCCTGCTGATAAAACAGTACGGTACTTTTTATCAAAACTACAGCATGCAGCCCAGTAAGTGATATATCGCTAGCATTAGGGCGTCTATCCCTACATTTGCATGTAAAACTTTGGGCACCCCTGGTCAAAATTATTGTTATTGTGAACAGTTCAGAAAGTTGAAGATGAAATCATCTCTAAAAGGCCTAAAGTTAACCCCTTTACCCCCAAGGGTGGTTTGCACGTTAATGACCGGGCCAATTTTTACAATTCTGACCACTGTCCCTTTATGAGGTTATAACTCTGGAACGCTTCAACAGATCCCGGTGATTATGACACTGTTTTCTCGTGACATATTGTACTTCATGATAGTGGTAAAAATTCTTTGATAGTACCTGCGTTTATTTGTGAAAAAAACGGAAATTTGGCAAAAATTATGAAAATTTCGCAATTTTCCAACTTTGAATTTTTATGCAATTAAATCACAGAGATATGTCACACAAAATACTTAATAAGTAACATTTCCCACATGTATACTTTACATCAGCACAATTTTGGAACCAAAATTTTTTTTTCTTAGGGAGTTATAAGGGTTAAAAGTTGACCAGCAATTTCTCATTTCTACAACACCATTTTTTTTTAGGGACCACATCTCATTTGAAGTCATTTTGAGGGGTCTATATGATAGAAAATACCCAAGTGTGACACCATTCTAAAAACTACACCCCTCAAGGTGCTCAAAACCATATTCAAGAAGTTTATTAACCCTTCTGGTGCTTCACAGAAATTTTTTGAATGTTTAAATAAAAATGAACATTTAACTTTTTTTCACAAAAAATTTAATTCAGCTCCAATTTGTTTTATTTTACCAAGGGTAACAGGAGAAAATGGACCCCAAACATTGTTGTACAATTTGTCCTGAGTACGCCAATACCCCACATGTGGGGGTAAACCACTGTTTGGGCGCATGGCAGAGCTCGGAAGCGAAGGAGCGCCATTTGACTTTTCAATGCAAAATTGACTGGAATTGAGATGGGACGCCATGTTGCGTTTGGAGAGCCCCTGATGTGCCTAAACATTGAAACCCCCCACAAGTGACACCATTTTGGAAAGTAGACCCCCTAAGGAACTTATCTAGAGGTGTGGTGAGCACTCTGACCCACCAAATGCTTCACAGAAGTTTATAATGTAGAACCGTAAAAATAAAAAAATCATATTTTTTCACAGAAATTATCTTTTCGCCCCCAATTTTTTATTTTCCCAAGGGTAAGAAGAAATTGGACCCCAAAAGTTGTTGTACAATTTGTCCTGAGTACGCTGATACCCCATATGTGGGGGTAAACCACTGTTTGGGCGGATGGGAGAGCTCGGAAGGGAAGGAGCGCCGTTTGACTTTTCAATGCAAAATTGACAGGAATTGAGATGGGACGCCATGTTGCGTTTGAAGAGCCACTGATGTGCCTAAACATTGAAACCCCCCACAAGTGACACCATTTTGGAAAGTAGACCCCCTAAGGAACTTATCTAGAGGTGTGGTGAGCACTTTGACCCACCAAATGCTTCACAGAAGTTTATAATGCAGAGCCGTAAAAATAAAACAAAATTTTTTTCCCACAAAAATTATTTTTTTAGCCCCCAGTTTTCTATTTTCCCGAGGGTAAAAGGAGAAATTGGACCCCAAAATGTGTTGCCCAATTTGTCCTGAGAGCGATGATACACCATATGTGGGGGGAACCACTGTTTGGGCACATGGGAGGGCTCGGAAGGGAAGGAGTGCCATTTGAATGCAGACTTAGATGGAATGGTCTGCAGGTGTCACATTGCATTTGCAGAGCCCCTAATGTACCTAAACAATAGAAACCTCCCACAAGTGACACCATTTTGGAAACTAGAACCCCTAATGAACTCATCTAGATATGTTGTGATAGCTTTGAACCCCCAAGTGTTTCACTACAGTTTGTAACGCAGAGCCGTGAAAATTAAAAAAAAAAATCTTTCCCCCCAAAATTATTTTTTAGCCCCCAGTTTTGTATTTTCCCGAGGGTAAGAGGAGAAATTCGACCCCAAAAGTTGTTGTCCTATTTGTCCTGAGTACGCTGATACCCCATATGTTGGGGTAAACCCCTGTTTGGGCACACGGGAGAGCTCGGAAGGGAAGAAGCACTGTTTTACCTTTTCAACGCAGAATTGGCTGGAATTGAGATCGGACGCCATGTCGCGTTTGGAGAGCCCCTGATGTGCCTAAACAGTGGAAACCCCACAATTATAACTGAAACCCTAATCCAAACACACCCCGAACCCTAATCCCATCAGTAACCCTAACCACACCTCTAACCCTGACACACCCCTAACCCTAATCCCAACCCTATTCCCAACTGTAAATGTAATCTAAACCCTAACTGTAACTTTAGCCCCAACCCTAACTGTAGCCTTAACCCTAGCCCTAACCCTAACCCTAGCCCTAACCCTAGCCCTAACCCTAGCCCTAACCCTAACCCTAGCCCTAACCCTAACCCTAATGGGAAAATGGAAATAAATACATTTTTTTAATTTTTCCCTAACTAAGGGGGTGATGAAGGGGGGTTTGATTTACTTTTATAGTGGGTTTTTTAGCGGATTTTTATGATTGGCAGCCGTCACACACTGAAAGACGCTTTTTTTGTTGCAAAAAATATATTTTGCGTTACCACATTTTGAGAGCTATAATTTTTCCATATTTTGGTCCACAGAGTCATGTGAGGTCTTGTTTTTTGCGGGACGAGTTGACATTTTTATTGGTAACATTTTCGGGCACGTGACATTTTTTGATTGCTTTTTATTCCGATTTTTGTGAGGCAGAATGACCAAGAACCAGCTATTCATTAATTTCTTTTGGGGGAGGCGTTTATACCGTTCCGCGTTTGGTAAAATTGATAAAGCAGTTTTATTCTTCGGGTCAGTACGATTACAGCGACACCTCATTTATATCATTTTTTTTGTGTTTTGGCACTTTTATACAATAAAAACTATTCTATAGAAAAAACAATTATTTTTGCATCGCTTTATTCTCAGGACTATAACTTTTTTTTTTTTTTGCTGATGATGCTGTTTCACAGCTCGTTTTTTGCGGGACAAGATGACGTTTTCAGCGGTACCATGGTTATTTATATCTGTCTTTTTGATCGCGTGTTATTCCACTTTTTGTTCGGCAGTATGATAATAAAGCATTGTTTTTTGCCTCGTTTTTTTTTTTTTCCTTACGGTGTTTACTGAAGGGGTTAACTAGTGGGCCAGTTTTATAGGTCGGGCCGTTACGGACGCAGCGATACTAAATATATGTACTTTTATTGTTTGTTTTTTTTATTTAGATAAAGAAATATATTTATGGGAATAATATTTTTTTTTTTTTCATTATTTTGGAATATTTTTTTTTATTATTTTTTTTACACATTTGGAAAAAATTTTTTTTACTTTTTTACTTTGTCCCAGGGGGGACATCACAGATCGGTGATCTGACAGTTTGCACAGCACTCTGTCAGATCACCGATCTGATAGGAGTGCAGGCTGCTTCACAGTGCCTGCTCTGAGCAGGCTCTGTGAAGCCACCTTCCTCCCTGCAGGACCCGGATCCGCGGCCATCTTGGATCCGGGGCTCGAGCTGGCAGGGAGGGAGGTAAGACCCTCGCAGCAACGCGATCACATCGCATTGCTGCGGGGGGCTCAGGGAAGCCCGCAGGGAGCCCCCTCCCTGCGCGATGCTTCCCTGCACCGCCGGCACATCGCGATCATCTTTCATCGCGGTGTGCCAGGGGTTAATGTGCCGGGGGCGGTCCGTGACCGCTCCTGGCACATAGTGCCGGATGTCAGCTGCGATAGGCAGCTGACACCCGGCCGCGATCGGCGGCGCTCCCCCCGTGAGAGCCGCCGATCACGCTGGACGTACTATCCCGTCCATTGTCATGGGGGCCCACCCCACCTCGACGGGATAGTACGTCCGATGTCAGAAAGGGGTTAAAGATGACACATTTTCTTCGTATTTTAGCCCTCCTCCCCCCAAAAATATCTATTTTTTATCATTTTAAAAAATTACCAAAAGGAAAATAGGCTGATGCAAAAGTTTGGGCACCTTTGGAGATTTGTGTGCTCAGACAACTTTGACCAAGGATTCAGGTCTTATTTAGCATGTTAGGGTTATGGCTTTTTCACTATCATCATTAGGAAAGGCCAGGTGATCCAAATTTAATAGCTTTATAAAAACCCAGCCTCCTCTAAACTTGTGACAAAAACAACAGCCATGGATTCTTCTACGTAGCTGCCTATCACTCTGAAAATGGTGGAGGCCCACAAAGCAGGAGAAATCTTTAAGAAGATAGAAAAGTGTTTTCAAGTTGCCCTTTCCTCAGTTTGAAATGTAATTAAGAAATAGCAGTTATCAGGAACAGTGGACGTCAAGATAAGGTCTGGAAGACCAAGGATAATTTCAGTGAGCTGCTGAGGGATTGCTAGAGAGGCAAATCAGTACTCTCGCTTGATTGCAAAAGACCTTCAGAAAGATTTATCAGACTCTGGAGTTGTGGTACATTCTTCTACTGTTCAGAGACACCTGTACAAATATGGCCTACATGGAAGGGTTACCAGAAGAAAATCTCTCCTGTATCCTCACCATAAAATTCAGAATCAGAACTATGCAAAAGAACATCTAAACAAGCCTGATGCATATTGGAAACAAGTCCTGTGGACCAATGAGGTTAAAATAGGGCTGTTTGGCTACAATGATCAAAGATATGTATGGAGAAAAAAGGGAACAGAATTTCAGGAAAAGAATATCTTGCCAACCATTAAACATGGGGGTGGACCATTCCTGCTTTGGCGTTGTGAAGAATGGATTCAATGAAATTTCAACAAATTCTTGATGCAAGCATAACACTATCTGTAAAAAAGTTGAAGATGAAAAGAAAAAGGCTTCTACGAATAGATATGATCTTACTAAATACACATCAAAATCCACAATAGACTACCTCAAAATCCGCAAGCTGAAGGTTTTACAATGACCCTCACAGTCTCCTGACCTGAACATTATAGAAAATCTGTGATCTCAAAATAGCAGTGCATGCAAGACGACCCAGGAATCTCACAGAACTGGAAGAATTTTCCAAGGAAGAATGGATGAAAATCCCTCAAATTAGAATTGAAAGACTCTTGGCTGGCGACAAAAAGCATTTACAAGCTTTGATTGTGACGCTAGTCACTTCTCCCGGCCAAGCCGTGAGTCAGAGCGGTCAAGGAGTCCAAGGTCAGAAGCCAGGAGGGTTCATCATAAACAGACGGAAGAGACAAAAGCGTGGTCAGGAAAAGTTCAGAGGTCAGAATACCAGGAGGATAACGGATCAGAGCAGAAAGAGTTAAACAGTCGGATGGTCAGAACAAAGTTCAAGGTCAGGCAACAAAAGATCAAGCATGAAAAAACTCAAGGCACAGGAAGCACAAACCTCATTAGCTGAATGTACGTCTGGCAGAGGGCTGGGAGAAGCAGCTCAGTTAAGTAGCATAGCAATCACCAGGATAATAAACACTTGGAGACTGACGACACCTCCTAGCCTCAGATTGGATAGTCGAGCTGTCAATCAACACACTGACAGCTCAGTATGCTCCTGTATCAAATTGGATGGTCAAGCTGTCAATCAAAGTACTGACAGCTTCAGCACGTCCCTGTACCGGATTGGACGTCTGAGCTGTCAGTAACTGCATCCCAGAAGCACTGGGGGGGAAACTGACAGTGATACTGTCAAAAGGGGGTGCTACTAGGTACTAACCTTGCAGGGTGCCCATTTTTCTTTTTGTAATTTTTAAAATGTAAAATATTAAAATATATATATTGTTTTTTCCCTAAAATGTAACAGAAATGTGTCATCTTTATCTTTAGAGATCATTTCATCTTCAACTTGCTTAGCTGTTCACAATAGTAATTTTGTCCAGGGGTGCCCAAACTTTTACATGCCACTAAATATCATACTGCTCTCAAATGCAGTAGCAAAGACCTGGTAACAGATTCCCTTTAAGTTACTAAAGACCATTTAATGGAAAGAATTAATTACAAATAAATTAATAGGGGGCATGAATGTCTCCCCTATACGTATTAGATGAAATTAACTAAATATTTTCCGAGGGATCTGGATGATTGTTTGATATTCTAGATTGTGAACCCTAATAGGGACAGTGCCAGTGATGTTTGTAAAGCACTGTGGAATTAATGGTGCTATATAAATGAGTAAAATTAAAAAAATTAAAATTGTACAAGTGGAGGGAGGGGCTCCAATCAGACAATGTTGGGGGAGAGAAGGTCTGTTTATTTTCAAGGGAGATAAGCCTCTTTCAGAGGAAAGATAGCTGCCTGCCTCATGTGTATGGCCCACTCTATTCTTTAGGCTGGAGTCACACTAAGCATATGAAAAATCGGATGAGTCTCCCTGCCGAGAGTCGCACGAGTGTAATGCGATACAAACAATCCGATTTCTCACACTTAGTATCCGATTTACATCTGAATGCAGTGCGATTTTAACATGAGCTTTTACATACTGCAATTCTCTATGTCATTTACACATTGTTTTCAAAGGAAATATTCCTCAAAACACACATATACAGCTCTGGCAAAAATTAAGAGACCTCCACATCAAAACCTTGTCATGGGCAGCCCCATCTCCAGACCTGAACCCCATTGAAAACCTTTGGAATGTAATCAAGAGGATGATGGATCGTCACAAGCCATCAAACAATGAATAAGGCTACGTTCACATTAGCGTTGCGCCGCCCTGCGTCGGCGACGCAACGCGCGACGCATGTTAAAACGCGCGCAAACGCGCGCAAAAACGCACGCGTTTTGCGACGCGTGCGTCGTTTTTGACAAAAATCGGACGCACAGAAAATGCAACTTGTTGCATTTTCTTGCGTCCGACGCTAGCGTCGGAAACGACGCACGTGGCGAAAAACGCCACCCAAAAAACGCACGCGTCCCCTATGTTAAACATAGGGGCGCGTCGCCGCTGCGTCGCCGCTGCGTCGCCGACGCAACAGCGGCGCAACGCTAATGTGAACGTAGCCTAACTGCTTAAATTTTTGCACCAGAAGCAGTGTGAAAGACTGGCGGAAAGCATGCCAAGACGCATGAAAGCTGTGATTAAAAATCATGGTTATTCCACAAAATATTGATTTCTGAACTCTTCCTGAGTTACAACATTAGTATTGTTGTTTCTAAATTATTATGAACTTGTTTTCTTTGCATTATTTTGCATTATTTGAGCTCTGAAAGCACTGGGTTTTCAAAAAAAAATGTGACCATTTTTCTTTGCCAGAAAAAAAAACAAAAGCACAGAAATCATGTATAGGGATGTAAATGAGGCTTAAACTATGCAAATGGTTGAAACAGAATTCATTACCAAAAGCAAGATTTTGTTTCCATCATAGTCTTGGGTTTGCCATCTCATGTCACTGATTGGCACACAAGGGTAAGGCAGCAAGGGAACCAGCTGTCCTATCGCTTGTATCATGAACTGCAGGGCACAGGCATGTTTTACTTGGGCACACACCCCAGGCGGCAACTGTTTTAAGGAAAATTGTATACACGTGTTCTTTGTAGAATGCAAGGCAAAGAAGCAGAATCCAATTTTTTGGCTGGTCGCTTCCATCCCCAGAATCATTTCATAAAGTCTTACTGAGTCCTCATAGTTATCAAAATCACAATATAGAGTAACTCTCAAAATCTCTGTGCCATAGTGCACCTGTCTTATTCCCCACACGGGCATATGCACATCCAGAGAGTAAAAGTCATCACTAGTTTGGCATGATGATTGCGATGGTCCTTGACTAAACCCTGTGTTCACATGATCCCATGGGGGTAGCTGGAAAAAGCTTTGCAAAAGTGAGATCCTTTCTTCACCTAGGTCTTCACGGAGAAAGAGTATCACCGAAATCCCAGGAAATTCAAATCTTCTCTTTCGATATTCATAGTATTGTATTGGGGCTGCTCGATCAGACACCAGAATAAGTTGAATATCCATGCACAGTCCCTGAAGAATTCGCTTGACTGCCTGCCGAAAAACTGCAGAGTCACCTGGGTTGGCAAGAAGATGAATGGTGACCGGTAGAGCTGTGTTTCTGCCATCCATTTAAATGCTGTGTTGAAGAAAAAAATATTATATTATGACCTCACTGACCTTTTTTCCGAACCATAATATAAACTTTGTTACTTTATAAATCTTATTTCTTCTCTTGTATTCTGCTATGTACATACAGTGGCAACTATGTATCAGTATCGGATTGATTGATATACTATAGGACATTGATTAACTCTACATGTCATGGTAGGAGTTTGGAGGACATTCAGTCATGGTCGAAAGTGTCGGCACCCTTGAAATTGTTCCAGAAAATCCAGTATTTCTCTCAGAAAAGTATTGCAATTGCATGTTTGCTTATACACATGTTTATTTCCTTTGTGTGAATTGGAACATCACAAAAACACAGAGAAAAAAAAGGCAAATTGGACATAGTTTCACACAAGACCACAAAAATTGTTGGCACCCCTTACTTAAATTTTGGTTGCACACTCTTTGGGATAAATAACTGCTATCAATCGCTTCCTATACCCATCAAATTTCTAACACCTTTCAACTGGAATTTTGGACCACTCTTCTTTTGCAAACTGCTCTAAGTCTCTAATATTTGAAGAATGCCCTTTCCCAACAGCAATTTTAAGATCTCTCCATAGGTGTTCAATGGAATTAAGATCTTTACTCATTGCTGGCTACTTCAGAACCAAAGCGCTTTGTTTCCATCCATTTCTGGTTCTTCTTGAAATATGTTTAGGGTCATTGTGCTGCTGGAAGGCTCATGACCTAGGATGCAAACCCAGCTTTCTGAAATTGGGCACGGCATTGCGACCCAAAATTCTTTGGTAGTCTTCATACTTCATGATGCCTTGAACACAGTCAAGGAACCCAGTGCCAGAGGCAGCAAAAAAAAAACATCTGTGAACCTCCACCATATTTGACTGTAGGTTTTATTTTATTTTCTTTATAAGCCTCATTCCATTTTTGGTAAACAGTAGACTGATGTAGATTACCAAACAGCTCTATCTTGGTCTCATCTGTCCACAAAAAAATTTACTGAAAGAGGAAAAGAAAATTAACGATGTCACTGAGAGAAAAAAAACCTGCCATATTTGCAATATCATGTGCTAACACAAATGCACAAGCAGGATGCAGGAGGTCTCCCAAGATAAAAGCAAAAGCAGAGGCAGCACAGGTGTGCAATTGCAGCCGCCCCACAGATGTTTGGTGGGTTAGTTAGTGGCTTGTTTTCAGTATTTTGCACCTGTGCTGCCCCTGCTTTTATCTTGGTGGACCCGCTGCATCCTGTTTGTGCATTTGTGTCAGGACATGATATTGCAAGTATGGCTGTTTTTTCTCTCTCAGTGATATTCATCTGTCCACGAGACACTTTTCCAGAAGGATTTTGGTTTACTCACATATATTTTGGCAAATTTCAGTATAGCTTTTTATGTGTCTGCGTCAGCAGATGGGTCCTCCTAGGTCTCCTGCCATAGCTTTTAATTTCATTCTGATGCATCCTATGCCTGCAAGACAGCTAGAATTTCTTTGGAACTTGACTAGGGCTGATTATCCACCATCCAGACTATACTGCATTGCATCAATTTTTCTCTGCCGTCCACGTCCAGGGAGATTAGCTACAGTGTCATATGTTGTAAACGTCTTGATAATGTTGCACACTGTGGACAAAGGAACATCAATATCTCTGGAGTCCTCAGACCGTTCTCTCTTTCTGTTCCCCATGCTTAGTGTGGTACACACGGATTGAGTCAACGTCTCCCATTTTTATCTGGTTTCAGGTGTGATTTTCATATTGCCCACACCTGTTATATGCCGCAGGTGAGTTTGAACGAGCATCACATGCTGAAACAATGTTGTTTACCCAGAATTTTGGAAAAGCCCATTTTGGAGGCTTTGTGTGAAATTATGTCCAATTTGCCTTCTTTTTCAGTTTTTTTTTGTGCTGTTCCAATACACACAAAGGGAATAAACATGTGTATAGCAATACATGTGTAATTGCAATAATTTTGTGGGAGAAATACATAATTTTTAGGAACGATTTCAAGGTTTTAACACTTTTGGCCATGACTGTATTAACTTCCCTCAAACACCACAAATTGACATCGCATTAGAGCCTTGTCTAACTCTGGTCAAACATACAATGATATATTTAACAAGAGAAGAACCTATTTTAAAACAGAATTTGCTCCGGTTTCTTTACCCCATGCAGTCATATGTTATCATCAGATTACACTGGGACAACCAGCCATGTAATAAATGGTTGGATCTGCATTCAGCTATAAACTGCTTTTAATTAGTAGCTCAAGGCTCTGGCACCGAGCACGGAACCCCATATATGACATCCATGTGCACTAAAATACAGACAGGGGGCTTCTATGAATATTGGAAATTAAGTAATTCTATATTAGATTTATTGCAAGATAAAAATAGAAAAAATATTTATAGCTTAGGAATAATTAATATAAACAGGAATTCTCTATAATAGACACTTGAAATGCATTTGAATTAAAGCAGATTACATTGGGATGAAGTTTTTTTTATTATGAGTGTAATTCATAATAAAGTGTTTCTGCCAGTGCCTATTTCTTTATACCAAAGGCTTGTTGAAAAAACTTTTGGAGCTTTATTTCCCCACAGCGGGTTTGGTGCTAGCTCTATGTCGCTGTCTTTCCACCCACCCCTGTCTTTGTTCATATGCTGCAGCGAATCACAGTATTGTGGCAATTGGCATGATCACCTAACGCTAACTATAGAACTGACTCTAATCTTCCCTTCATCTCTAAATTCCTGGAACCCTAGGTCCACTCCCGTCTAATCTAGTTTTCAGAACACCCTTTTCTTGACTATCTACAATAGGGTTTCCGCTCCTTACACTTTACTGAAACAACCCTGACTAAAGTCTCTAATGATCTACTAACAGCTAAATCTAATGGTCACTACTCCATGCTAATTCTCCTGGATCTCTCTGCAGCATTCAACACTGTGGATCATAAACTCCTCCTCACTGTGGTCCACTCCATCGACCTCAAGGACACCGTCCTCCTATCTTTCTGACCGCTCTTTCACTGTATCTTTTGCTGGTTCCTCCTCCTCTCACCTTCCCCTTACTGCTGGGGTTCCTCAAGGATCAGTCCTAGGCCCCCTCCTCTTCTCTTTGTGTACTGCCCCTATTAGACAAACAATCAGTAGATTTAGTTTCCAGTACCATCTCTATGCTGATGACACACAATTATACACCTCTACTCCTGACATCACGCCTGCATTATTACAAAACACCAGTAATTGTCTTACCGCTATCTCCAACATTATGTCTTCCCTCTATCTGAAACTGAACCGGTTAAAAACCAAACTACTTGTGCTTCCTCCCTCTACTAACCTACTGTACTTATGCCCAACATTGCCATTTCCGTATGTTACATAGTTACATAGTTACATAGTTATTAAGGTTGAAGGAAGACTATATGTCCATCTAGTTCAACCCATAGCCTAACCTAACATGCCCGAACATGTTGATCCAGAGGAAGGCAAAAAAAACGCATGTGGCAAAGAGTAAGCTCCACATTGGGGAAAAAAATTCCTTCCCGACTCCACATATGGCAATCAGACTAGTTCCCTGGATCAACGCCCTATCAAGGAATCTAGTGTATATACCCTGTAACATTATACTTTTCCAGAAAGGTATCCAGTCCCCTCTTAAATTTAAGTAATGAATCACTCATTACAACATCATACGGCAGAGAGTTCCATAGTCTCACTGCTCTTACAGTAAAGAATCCGCGTCTGTTATTATGCTTAAACCTTTTTTCCTCCAACCGCAGAGGATGCCCCCTTGTCCCTGTTTCAGGTCTATGATTAAAAAGATCATCAGAAAGGTCTTTGTACTGTCCCCTCATATATTTATACATTAAAATAAGATCACCCCTTAGTCTTCGTTTTTCCAAACTAAATAGCCCCAAGTGTAATAACCTATCTTGGTATTGCAGACCCCCCAGTCCTCTAATAACCTTGGTCGCTCTTCTCTGCACCCGCTCCAGTTCAGCTATGTCTTTCTTAAACACCGGAGACCAGAACTGTGCACAGTATTCTAAGTGTGGTCGAACTAGTGACTAGAGGTCACTATATAGAGGTAAAATTATATTCTCCTCATGAGCATCTATGCCTCTTTTAATGCATCCCATTATTTTATTTGCCTTTGTAGCCGCTGCCTGACACTGGCCACTGAATTTAAGTTTGTCATCCACCCATATACCCAGGTCTTTTTCATTGACGGTTTTGCCCAGAGTTTTAGAATTAAGCACATAATTATACATCTTATTACTTCTACCCAAGTGCATGACCTTACATTTATCCCCATTAAAGCTCATTTGCCATTTATCAGCCCAAGCTTCTAGTTTACATAAATCATCCTGTAATATAAAATTGTCCTCCTCTGTATTGATTACCCTGCAGAGTTTAGTGTCATCTGCAAATATTGAAATTCTACTCTGAATGCCCCCTACAAGGTCATTAATAAATATGTTAAAAAGTAGAGGGCCCAATACTGACCCCTGTGGTACCCCACTGCTAACCGCTACCCAGTCTGAGTGTGCTCCATTAATAACCACCCTTTGTTTCCTATCCCTCAGCCAGCTCTCAACCCATTTGCACATATTTTCCCCTATCCCCATTATTCTCATTTTATGTATCAACCTTTTGTGTGGCACCGTATCAAAAGCTTTTGAAAAGTCCATATACACTACATCCACTGGGTTCCCTTGGTCCAATCCGGAACTTACCTCTTCATAGAAACTGATCAAATTAGTCTGACATGAACGGTCCCTAGTAAACCCGTGCTGATACTGGGTCATGAGGTTATTCCTCTTCAGATACTCCAGTATAGCGTCCCTTAGAATGCCCTCCAGGATTTTACCCACAGTAGAGGTTAAGCTTACTGGCCTATAATTTCCGAGTTCAGTTTTTGTTCCCTTTTTGAATATTGGCACCACATTTGCTATACGCCAGTCCTGCGGCACAGACCCTTTTATTATGGAGTCTTTAAAGATTAAAAATAATGGTCTATCAATGACTGTACTTAATTCCTGCAGTACTCGAGGGTGTATCCCATCCGGACCCGGAGATTTGTCAATTTTAGTGATTTTTAGACGCCGCCGCACTTCCTGCTTGGTTAAGCAGGTGACATTTAATTGGGAATTTTTATCACTAGACATTTTGTCTGCCATGGGATTTTCTTGTGTAAATACTGATGAAAAAAAGTCATTTAGCATATTTGCTTTTTCCTCATCCTCATCCACCATCTCACCCAGACTATTTTTAAGGGGGCCAACACTATCATTTTTTAGTTTCTTACTATTTATGTAGTTAAAGAATATTTTAGGATTATTTTTACTCTCTCCGGCAATGAGTCTCTCTGTCTCAATCTTTGCTGCCTTGATTTGCTTTTTACAGAATTTATTTAATTTTCTGTATTTATTTAATGCATCCTCACTACCTACTTCCTTTAATTCTCTAAATGCTTTCTTTTTGTCACTTATTGCGCCCCTTACAGCTCTATTTAGCCATATTGGTTTCCTCCTATTTCTAGTATGTTTATTCCCATACGGTATATACTGTGCTGTTGTGAATTCTGTGGCTGAATTCACTCCTGTGGTCACAAGTGGTATTGCAGCCTCTGGGCTTCCTCCCTCAGGTGTTTTGGTGAGCTCGTTGGCTGCCTTGCTATTTAACTCCACCTGAGTCTGTCTTCCTTGCTCCTTGTCAATGTTCCAGTGTTGGATCTGAGCTACTGCATCTTTCCTGTGGCCTGCTGCTCTGCTAGATAAGTGTTACTTTGTTTTTGTTTCCGTTTTTTCTGTCCAGCTGTGCTATTCTCTTTTGCTGGAAGCTCTGAGACGCAAAGGGTGCACCGCCGTGCCGTTAGTTCGGCACGGTGGGTCTTTTTGCCCCCCTTTGCGTGGTTCTGCTTTAGGGTTTTTTGTAGACTGCATAGTTCTCTTTGCTATCCTCGCTCTGTCTAGAATATCGGGCCTCACTTTGCTGAATCTATTTCATTCCTACGTTTTGTCTTTTCATCTTGCTAACAGTCATTATATGTGGGGGGCTGCCTATTCCTTTGGGGTATTTCTCTGAGGCAAGTCAGGCTTGTATTTCTATCTTCAGGCTAGTCAGCTCCTCAGGCAGTGCCGAGTTGCATAGGTAGTGTTAGGCGCAATCCACTGCTGCTTTTAGTTGTGTGAGGATAGGTTCAGGTATTGCAGTCTGCAGAGATTCCACGTCTCAGAGCTTGTTCTATTGTTTTTGGGTTATTGCCATATCACTGTATGTGCGCTGATTACTGCACACTGTGTTGCCTGATAGCACAGCATAACACTGTGCACAGGTCCTATCCAGGATGCTAATAAACGTCTCCCATTTTCTTTGTGTATTTTTGTGTCTCAGGATATCGTCCCAGTTAATTGCACCAAGATCCTCTCTCATCCGTTGGAAATTTGCCCTCCTGAAGTTTAGTGT